>NW_023995069.1:0-55000 GCF_015586225.1 Lucilia sericata | reverse complement strand
GACTCATACTGAAAAAATTCCTGATCAGAATAATGATCTGATTCATTCGAATCCATATTTGATTGGCTAACTGGCATTTGATGTATTGGCTGATCTGTGCTAGACGTTCTCAATAGTATTTCTTGTATATCTACAGTTTGAGACATATTCAGCGTACCCATACAGCCATGAAATAAAATATCAGATATAATTTTTCTTGCAATTAATTTTTGATTCCCTTGCATTTCTTTATATTGTACAGCCCAAGATTTGGCTAAAATATCGGCATCGATTTGGGCTTGTTTTTGTTGCTCATGTGACAATTTAATCGGTTGTATTTGGCGATGATTCAGTTTTATCCTTTTCGAAGAAGAAGGTAAATTCTAAAATACAAATAGGTTTTAGTAAAACCAAACTTTTTAATGGAAGTACTTAAAGCTAAAATTTACCTCTTCCTCATCACTTTCCTTGATATTATGGTAACGTTTTGCCGGCAACTGTTGCTGTTTTATCGCATGTGAGCCAATATTTTGAGTTGTTGGTTTTTTCTTTAAAAAAACATAAAAATTTACTTTATAATATTAACTAAAGTAACCAGATACCAATATTTACCTCTTCTGTACCCTCTTCTTCGCACACCGATGTTCTACCACAACCACACTCATCCTGATCATACAAAAACGATAAACAATCAAAATACCATAGTGTGGGCTTATGTACCCTACCATAACGTTGACTTTCTCTCTTTCTTCTCAATTCCTTTCTGTATGACGTACGAAAGTTATTAATTTTTCTTACAACCATTTCACGATCGGCATCCGGATAAATTTCTTTTAGTTTTGCTACAAGTTTGGAATAACAATTGGCTTTTAAAGTACGATCGGAATATTCGGTACTTTTAACACGCCATAAAGCGGGTAGTTCTTTATAAAGATGGAAAAATTCTTGCCAAAATTTCATATGTTCTTTTTCCATGATTCTTTCAACTATTTTCCAAGATCCCAGGGTCTGCTGATAATAACTAAGGTACAGTCACCACAAATAGACAAATCAAATTTCATAAAAATATAAAGCACTACGTTTACTGCGCAAATAAAAAAACAACACTTTCGCTCAACCGCTTCAAATTATTGCCGCAACTCACTGTTACTGCACAAACAAGGGTGTGTTTGTGTATTTCTTAAAAAAAATTTTTAAAATATATTCCATCAGCTATAAGATTTTAAGCGAACACACATGTTTCCACTTTAAAATTCATATTAAACTGAACAATATCCCCTCGTTTGTGCAGTTTTCATGTGTAAATATGTTTAGTCTGACAACCAGTTTGAACAAATTTTCATAGTTTTGTCTCTTTCACTCTTAAGGCTCAATAGAAAGAAAAAAAATACCCAATAATTCTGGGGCATGTACAAAAATTCCAGATTTTACCTGATATTTATTAAGCGTGTATGTTAGAAAAAATCCTAAGATCTAAAGAAATTTAAACTGGTTGCACTCTAGATAACAGAGAATCAATCAAGTGGCATTTAACTGCACGTTATATTGCCTGTGATGGTAATCAATTGTGTTTTACATCTCAAAATAAGGGTAAACATTGTCACCCTTTAAACTGCAGGGTTGTATTTTTGAATGTGTATGTTTTTTCTCTGCGCAAATTGTTGTGTATTTGAGCTGAATATGTGAATAATACAAAATGGAATGAAAGACAACAAACATAATTTTAGTTCAAGTAAGGTATGACGTGGCCGCTCATATAACTTGTATGAGTTCGTTTGGAAAATATTTTATATACACAGTGGGCTAAATACTACAAAAATTTAGAGTTTTATAGTTTGACTTTAGCATTGACTAGACTAGTTTTGACTGTCGTCTAGTCTATATCTGTAGTCCGTTCTTTGGTTCATAGTTTACTATAAAGCTTGGCCCATAGTATAGTTTATGGTTTGGTCTATGGTATAGTCTACTACTTAGTCTAGTCTATGGTCTAGTCTATAATCCAGTCTATAGTCTACTCTATAGTCTAGTCTATAGTCTAGTCTATAGTATAGTCTATAGTATAGTCTATAGTCTAGTCTATAGTCTAGTCTATAGTCTAGTCTATAGTCTAATCTATAGTCTAGTCTATAGTCTAGTCTATTGTCTATTCTATAATCTAGTCTATAGTCAAGTCTGAAATCTAGTCTATAGTCTAGTCTATAATCTAGTCTATAGTATAGTCTGTACTCTAGTCTATAGTCTAGTCTATAGTCTAGCCTATAGTCTAGTCCATAGTCTAGTCTGCTCTATAGTCTAGTCTAGTCTATAGCCTAGTCTATAGTCTAGTCTATAGTCCAGTCTATAGTCTAGTCTATAGTCCAGTCTATAGTCTAGTCTGTAGTCAAGTCTATAGTCTAGTCTATAGTCTAGTCTATAGTCTAGTCTATAGTCAAGTCTATAGTCTAGTCTATAGTCTAGTCTATAGTCAAGTCTATAGTCTAGTCTATAGTCAAGTCTATAGTCTAGTCTATAGTCTAGTCTATAGTCTAGTCTATAGTCTAGTCTATAGTCAAGTCTATAGCCTAGTCTATAGTCTAGTCTTGTCTATAGTCTAGTCTTGTCTATAGTCTAGTCTTGTCTATAGTCTAGTCTAAAGTCTAGTCTAGAGTCTAGTCTATAGTCTAGTCTATAGTCTAGTTTATAGTCTAGTATATAGTCTATAGTCTAGTCTATAGTCTAGTCTATAGCCTAGTCTATAGTATAGTCTATGGTCTAGTCTATAGTCTAGTCTATAGTCTAGTCTATAGTCTAGTCTACAGTCTAGTCTATAGTCTAGTCTATAGTCTATTCTATAGTCTAGTCTATAGTCTAGTTTATAATCTAGTCCATACTTTATTCTATAGTTTGGAGTCTCTTTTTGTCTATTGTCTAATATATAGTCAAGTCTATTTTTTAGTCGGTAGTCTAGTGTAGTAGGATTGTTTATAGTCTAGTCTATAGTCTAGTCTATAGTCTAGTCTTGTCTAGTCTGTAGTCTAGTCTATAGTCTAGTCTATAGTCTAGTCTATGGTCTAGTCTATAGTCTAGTCTATGGTCTAGTCTATAGTCTAGTCTATAGTCTAGTCTATAGTCTAGTCTATAGTCTAGTCTATAGTTTAATCGATAGTCTAGTCTATAGTCTAGTCTAGTCTAGTCTAGTCTAGTCTAGTCTAGTCTAGTCTAGTCTAGTCTAGTCTAGTCTAGTCTAGTCTAGTCTAGTCTAGTCTAGTCTAGTCTAGTCTAGTCTAGTCTAGTCTAGTCTAGTCTAGTCTAGTCTAGTCTAGTCTAGTCTAGTCTAGTCAAGTCTAGTCTAGTCTAGTCTTGTCTAGTCTATAGTCTAGTCTATAGTCTAGTCTATAGTCTAGTCTATAGTCTAGTCTATAGTCTAGTCTATAGTCTAGTCTATAGTCTAGTCTATGGTCTAGTCTATAGTCTAGTCAATAGTCTAGTCTATAGTCTAGTCTATAGTCTAGTCTTTAGTCTAGTCTATAGTCTAGTCTATAGTCTAGTCTATAGTCAAGTATAGTCTATTATATAGTCTAGTCTATAGTAGAGTATATAGTCTAGTCTATAGTCTAGTCTATAGTCTAGTCTATAGTCTAGGCTATAGTCTAGTCTATAGTCCAGTCTATAGTCTAGTCTATAGTCTAGTCTATAGTCTAGTCTATAGTCTAGTCTATAGTCTAGTCTATAGTCTAGTCTATAGTCTAGTCTATAGTCTAGTCTATAGTCTAGTCTATAGTCTAGTCTATAGTCTAGTCTATAGTCTAGTCTATAGTCTAGTCTATAGTCTAGTCTATAGTCTAGTCTATAGTCTAGTCTATAGTCTAGTCTATAGTCTAGTTTATAATCTAGTCCATACTTTAATCTATAGTTTGGAGTCTCTTTTTGTCTATTGTCTAATATATAGTCAAGTCTATTTTTTAGTCGGTAGTCTAGTCTAGTAGGATTGTTTATAACATAAGTTTTGGTCTATAAACTTGACTATAGTTATACGTATGAAGTTCATAATCTTAACTTAGATCGAAGCATGTGCTATTGATTAAGCGCCGATACTTACTTATAACATTTTTACTTTTTTAACGAATTTTTTAAATAACATTTCTTTTAGGAATTCGACTGGGATGAGAGTGTCAAATCCTATTTGCTCAGCAGTTTCTTCTGGGGTTATGTGATCACACAAGTTCCTGGTGGATATTTATCTCATAAATATGGAGCAAAATTTACATTCTTTTTTGGTGTGCTAATATGCTCTGTACTGGCTTTATTAACACCCCTTTTTGCGGAAATTGGTGATTGGCCTTTGCTACTGATACTGCGCTCGGTTCAAGGTCTCTGCCAAGGCATGATATTTCCTTCTACGCATACCTTTCTCTCGAAATGGGCTCCGGCTGAAGAGAGAGGTCGCCTCGTAAGCTATTGCTATTCGGGTGCACAATTTGGTACGGTAATAATGCTGTCGATAAGTGGTTTCATAGCTTCTTCTTGGATGGGTTGGCCTAGTATATTTTATGTATCCGGTTTAGCTGGTTTGGTATGGGCTGTCTTTTGGTATTTCTATTGTGCCAGTACACCAGCTGAACATCCTACTATAACTGTAAATGAAAGACGTTATATCGAGACTTCCGGTCCGGGACGAAGACCCTCAGATGCTGGTAGAATTGAGGCCTCGGAATTAAAAACACCCTGGTTGAAAATATTTACCTCGGTGCCATTTTTAACACTACTCATAGTGCACTGTGCCAATAATTGGGGTTTCTGGACTTTGCTAACTGAGATTCCAACATATATGAAAAACATCTTAGGCATGGATATACGCAGCAATGGTCCACTCTCCGCTTTACCTTATTTAGCCATGACATTGCTATCATATGGTTTTATATTTGTGGCCGATATCATCAATCATAATAGTGTTATGCCTTTGTTTTTCTCACGAAAACTATTCAATACCTTGGGTATGTGGATACCGATGATGGCTTTAATCGGTTTGGGCTATATAACTACAGGTGACAGCACAAAATTGGCAATAGCATTGTTAACTATAGCAGTGGGTGCTAATGCGGCTACGTACTTGGGCTTTCAGGTTAATCATATAGATTTATCACCCAACTTTGCTGGTACACTGATGGGCATTACAAATTGCGCGGCTAATATAATGAGCATTATAGCCCCTTTGACAGTGGGCTTAATTGTGACAGATGAGGTAATTTTATTTAATATTGAAATTTTTCATATAGTTTTTATTAATATTTATTAACTTTACAGACAAATCCTTTACAATGGCGTATAGTGTTTTATATAACAGCTGGTTTCTATTTTTTTGGCAATTTATTGTTTGTAATTTTTGGTCGCACTAGTCCTAGAGCCTGGAATCTGCCCACAACACGCACACATTCTTCTACATCATCATCTCCTGTACATGCGACCAATGTGGAAGCTGCTGCTCCGGTTTCGGAAACAGATCATTTGCTAACAAATTCTACTTAATCTAATGGAATTTTTATTTTCTCGAAAAAATAACGGTGCTTTTTATCATATGTGATCACTTTATAAATTATATGTATAAAATCATTTTATGCTATTTTATCATTCACAAGCTCTGCCTCTAACTTACTCTACTATATGTATGTATATGCATTAATCCTAAGTACTATATATTGACAATTATTTAAAATAATTGCTATTTTATTTTTGCTTAAATTCAATAATTAACTTTATAAACGATAACAATATGTACGTATTTATATATTAATCAAGTTTAAGACAATTATATTTATATTTACTTGTATATGTTTTTGTATTTTTTAAACATAATATTATTATAGCATTATAACGCCTATAAATATATTATAAAATATTTATTTAAAAACTGTTGTTAAATCGATCAAAATGTTATGTGAATACTACTATGAATTTTAAAGAAAAATACAGTAAATGTTTTACGATATAAAAACGGGATTTCTGTGAAATTTTTTAGGGACGCACCTTAAGCTACCTTCACACTGATACAATGAGTACTCCACTCGGCAGCAGGCTTTTAAAACTAAAATATTAAAATGTTACTAGCTTATAAACTAGACTATAGACTATATTAGACTGTAGACTAGAAAATATAACAGACTAAATTAGGTTAGATTAGAACTATACTATAGAGCAGACTAGTTATATTCTAGACTATGAGCTAGACTATAACTAGAATATAGACTAGACTACACCTGGACTACAAACTAGACCATAGACTAGAAAAGACTATACTATAGACTAGACTATAGACTAGACTAAAGACTAGACTATAGACTAGACTATAGACTAGACTATAGACTAGACTAAAGACTAGACTATAGACTAGACTATAGACTAGACTATAGACTAGACTAAAGACTATACTATAGACTAGACTATAGACTAGACTATAGACTAGACTAGACTATAGACTAGACTATAGACTAGACTAGACTATAGACTAGACTATAGACTAGACTATAGACTAAACTATAGACTAGACTATAGACTAGACTATAGACTAAACTATAGACTAGACTATAGACTAGACTATAGACTAGACTATAGACTAGACTATAGACTAGACTATAGACTAGACTATAGACTAGACTATAGACTAGACTATAGACTAGACTATAGACTAGACTATAGACTAGACTATAGACTAGACTATAGACTAGACTATAGACTAGACTATAGACTAGACTATAGACTAGACTATAGACTAGACTAGACTAGACTATAGACTAGACTATAGACTAGACTATAGACTAGACTATAGACTAGACTATAGACTAGACTATAGACTAGACTATAGACTAGACTATAGACTAGACTATAGACTAGACTATAGACTAGACTATAGACTAGACTATAGACTAGACTATAGACTAGACTATAGACTAGACTATAGACTAGACTATAGACTAGACTATAGACTAGACTATAGACTAGACTATAGACTAGACTATAGACTAGACTATAGACTAGACTATAGACTAGACTAGACTAGACTATAGACTAGACTATAGACTAGACTAGACTAGACTATAGACTAGACTAGACTAGACTTATAGACTAGACTATAGACTAGACTATAGACTAGACTATAGACTAGACTAGACTATAGACTAGACTATAGACTAGACTATAGACTAGACTATAGACTAGACTATAGACTAGACTATAGACCAGACTATAGACTAGACTATAGACTAGACTATAGACTAGACTATAGACTATACTAAAGACTAGACTATAGACTGGAGACTAGACTAGACTAGAGACTAGACTAGACTAGACTAGATACACTAGACTACACTAGACTAGACTAGACTACACTAGACTAGACTAGACTAGAGACTAGACTAGACTAGAGACTAGACTAGACTAAAGACTAGACTAGAGACTAGATTAGACTATAGACTAGACTATAGACTAGACTATAGACTAGGCTATAGACTAAACTATAGACTAGACTATAGACTAGACTATAGACTAAACTATAGACTAGACTATAGACTAGACTAGACTATAGACTAGACTATAGACTAGACTAGACTATAGACTAGACTAGACTAGACTAGACTATAGACTAGACTATAGACTAGACTAGACTATAGACTAGACTATAGACTAGACTATAGACTAAACTATAGACTAGACTATAGACTAGACTATAGACTAAACTATAGACTAGACTATAGACTGGACTATAGACTAAACTATAGACTAGACTATAGACTAGACTATAGACTAGACTATAGACTAGACTATAGACTAGACTATAGACTAGACTATAGACCAGACTATAGACTAGACTATAGACTAGACTATAGACTAGACTATAGACTATACTAAAGACTAGACTATAGACTGGAGACTAGACTAGACTAGAGACTAGACTAGACTAGACTAGACTAGATACACTAGACTACACTAGACTAGACTAGACTACACTAGACTAGACTAGAGACTAGACTAGACTAGAGACTAGACTAGACTAAAGACTAGACTAGAGACTAGATTAGACTATAGACTAGACTATAGACTAGACTATAGACTAGGCTATAGACTAGGCTATAGACTAGACTATAGACTAGACTATAGACTAGACTATAGACTACAGACTATAGACTACAGACTATAGACTAGACTATAGACTAGACTATAGAATAGACTATAAACTAGACTATAGACTAGACTATAGACTAGACTATAGACTACTATAGACTAGACTATAGACTAGACTATAGCCTAGACTATAGACTAGACTATAGACTAGACTATAGACTAGACTATAGACTAGACTATAGACTAGACTATAGACTAGACTATAGACTAGACTATAGACTAGACTATAGACTAGACTATAGACTAGACTATAGACTAGACTATAGACTAGACTATAGACTAGACTATAGACTAGACTATAGACTAGACTATAGACTAGACTATAGACTAGACTATAGACTAGACTATAGACTAGACTATAGACTAGACTATAGACTAGACTATAGACTAGACTATAGACTAGACTATAGACTAGACTATAGACTAGACTATAGACTAGACTATAGACTATAGACTATATAGCCTAGACTATAGACTAGACTATAGACTAGACTATAGACTAGACTATAGACTAGACTATAGACTAGATATAGACTAGACTATGACTAGACTATAGACTAGACTATGAGACTAGACTATAGACTAGAACTATAGACTAGACTATAGACTAGACTATAGACTAGACTATAGACTAGACTATAGACTAGACTATAGACTAGACTATAGACTAGACTATAGACTAGACTATAGACTAGACTATAGACTAGACTATAGACTAGACTATAGACTAGACTATAGACTAACTATAGACTAGACTATAGACTAGACTATAGACTAGACTATAGACTAGACATAGACTAGACTATAGACTAGACTATAGACTAGACTAGACTAGACTATAGACAGACTATAGACTAGACTATAGACTAGACTATAGACTGAGTATAGACTAAGACTATAGACTAGACTATAGACTAGACTATAGACTAGACTATAGACTAGACTAGAGACTAGACTATAGACTAGACTATAGACTAGACTATAGCCTAACTATAGACTAGACTATAGACTAGACTATGACTAGACATAGCTAGCTATAGACTAGACTATAGACTAGACTATAGACTAGACTATAGACTAGACTATAGACTAGACTATAGACTAGACTATAGACTAGACTATAGACTAGACTATAGACTAGACTATAGACTAGACTATAGACTAGACTATAGACTAGACTATAGACTAGACTATAGACTAGACTATAGACTAGACTATAGACTAGACTATAGACTAGACTATAGACTAGACTATAGACTAGACTATAGACTAGACTATAGACTAGACTATAGACAAGACTATAGACTAGACTATAGACTAGACTATAGACTAGACTATAGACTAGACTATAGACTAGACTATAGACTAGACTATAGACTAGACTATAGACTAGACTAGAGACTAGACTATAGACTAGACTATAGACTAGACTATAGACTAGACTATAGACTAGACTATAGACTAGACTATAGACTAGACTAGAGACTAGACTATAGACTAGACTATAGACTAGACTATAGACTAGACTATAGACTAGACTATAGACTAGACTATAGACTAGACTATAGACTAGACTATAGACTAGACTATAGACTAGACTATAGACTAGACTAGACTATACTAGACTATAGACTAGACTATAGACTAGACTATAGACTAGACTATAGACTAGACTAGAAACTAGACTATAGACTAGACTATAACTAGACTATAGACTAGACTATAGACTAGACTATAGACTAGACTATAGACTAGACTAGAAACTAGACTATAGACTAGACTATAGACTAGACTATAGACTAGACTATAGACTAGACTATAGACTAGACTATAGACTAGACTATAGACAGACTATAGACTAGACTATAGACTAGACTATAGACTAGACTATAGACTAGACTATAGACTAGACTATAGACTAGACTATAGACTAGACTATAGACTAGACTATAGACTAGACTATAGACTAGACTATAGACTAGACTATAGACTAGACTATAGACTAGACTATAGACTAGACTATAGACTAGACTATAGACTAGACTATAGACTAGACTATAGACTAGACTATAGACTAGACTATAGACTAGACTATAGACTAGACTATAGACTAGACTATAGACTAGACTATAGACTAGACTATAGACTAGACTATAGACTAGACTATAGACTAGACTATAGACTAGACTATAGACTAGACTATAGACTAGACTATAGACTAGACTATAGACTAGACTATAGACTAGACTATAGACTAGACTATAGACTAGACTATAGACTAGACTATAGACATAGACTATACTATAGACTAGACTATAGACTAGACTATAGACTAGACTATAGACTAGACTATAGACTAGACTATAGACTAGACTATAGACTAGACTATAGACTAGACTATAGACTAGACTATAGACTAGACTATAGACTAGACTATAGACTAGACTATAGACTAGACTATAGACTAGACTATAGACTAGACTATAGACTAGACTATAGACTAGACTATAGACTAGACTATAGACTAGACTATAGACTAGACTATAGACTAGACTATAGACTAGACTATAGACTAGACTAGACTAGACTAGACTATAGACTAGACTATAGACTAGACTATAGACTAGACTATAGACTATAGACTAGACTATAGACTAGACTATAGACTAGACTATAGACTAGACTATAGACTAGACTATAGACTAGACTATAGACTAGACTATAGACTAGACTATAGACTAGACTATAGACTAGACTATAGACTATATGCTATACACTATATGCTAGAAACTATTTATATATAATAGAAACTATAGAAACTATAATATATATAATATTTGGAAATAAATTTTTCGATCGGGATTGACATGGGTGTATACAAGGAATATTCAGAGTATTAAAGTTTTGAAAATAGACCCTACAAATTCCTTGGCTATGCCCATGTCCCGATAGAACCGTCAGTTTAGAAATGCTAAATTTATTGCCAGATAAATGCGATTTTGCTCAACTGTGATTTTTAAATTTCTAAACCTCTCAAATCAATGGCTTTTTTGTTTTATCTCTTATAGTTTTCTGGAAAAATTGTGAGGAGAAGTGATCACATATTTGGCGTGTTTTTGGTCTATCTCGTATAGTTTACGAGAAAAATTGATTGTTTTCACTCAAAAATTGGATTTTGGTGGCAAGTAAGAGTGATCACAAATATAGATTGTTTTTGATATATGTATCTCTAGTTAAGTTTATAGTCTAGTCTATAGTTAGCGAGTTAGAAATACGAAAAACAAACGGGTTTAAGTCCGGAAAGTTAGGTAAGCATATTTGCATTTAGTTATTTTTTTAACCTCGTCGAAACTATACTATTGGTCACTTTTCTAAATTCTCACAGATAATAATGGAAGTAATCTAAAGATATTATTAATCTTAAAATTTAAACAATTATTATAAATTTATATATTTTTTTATTGATTTTTCTTTTATTTATATCGTACAATTTATTATTATTTTATATATTTTGTTGTTGTTTTTTAAAGAATTATATTACAAAACTTAAAATTACATAATACTAAACTTAAATAATGAAATTTTCAATATTTTCAGAAACAAAAATTTTTACTAACTTCATATATGGATCTTTAAAAGTACAAATATTCAGAAAAGAAGAGACAGTTACAAATGGTTTCATAGAAATAATGAAATTAACATACAAATGTTCATAGAGAAAAAGACACATTAAAACTTAATTATATTAAAAAAAATGAATGATTAATTACAAAAATATATGATCAGATTTAGTAAACTGATTTTTTTTGTTTAATTAAAGCTAATTAAAATTAATTTATGTTTAAGAAATAAAAGATGAAAACTCTATAAAAGCTAAATAGTTTTTTAAAATAATAGATACGAATAGATATGACTTTTTTTCTCTTCGAAAATAAATGACACATAACGCCACTCGAGGATAGTTGACAGATAGAGAGGGAGAGATAGACACAAAGAGAGAGTATTAGAAAGTTATAAATAATTTTGAGTTTATCACAATCTCTATACGAAAATTTACTCTTCTATGGCTTTATCTCTTAAATATATAAGCTTCGGAACTTTATATATTTAAGCTTGGGCTCTAGAAGTGTTTAATAATAAGTGACGAAAATGAAAGGGAAACGGTGAGGAAAATTATTTAATTTCAAAGTTTTAATTTAATTTGTGATTAGATGGTAAATCCTCGGATTTTATGCAACGCCCTCTATAGCATATTTCTGCCTCAGATGTTTCTTCCTGTTGGACCGGTGACGATGTGGCATAGACTACATGTTTCATTAGTTCTCGATGGAAGGCTTTCTTATCTTCCACTGACATGGGTTCGGTTATGGAAACCAGATCAATACCTGATGCTGTTGTAGTTTCCACTTTTGGTCTCTTAATGTGTGTGTACTCCTGGCGACGTCTACCCACAGCTGCCAAAGCTGCTGTTACCGCTGTATCATCACTTTCTTCTATAGAGAAAAGTTCATGCAGTTGCTTCTTAACTTCGGAGAAGAGACTGGGTTGAATTTCCAAATCATCTTCCATGGCCATATCTTCATCCATACGCCTGGTGGCACTTTCTTCTTGATTGTTCATATCTTGTGTTCTTTCGGTAACCATTTTTGTTTCTTCCACATTCATGGGTAAAGTTGTGGCTAAAAGTTCTTGAGGTTTAGCAGTGGACATACTATATTCTTCCATAGAACTGAGGGGCGTGGCAGTGGTTGTAAGACCACTATACATGGAATTTATTTCAGCTGCTGTGGTCATGGGTGTAGTAGTTTTCCAATCTTTTTGTACCTCTACAGTAGCACTGGGTTTGTCAGTTTTGTGTAAAGAATTATAAAGTTGGGAACCTAGATTTTGTGATTCGGCAGTTTCAAAACTTTCACCATTACCGCTGCTACTGCTGCTGCTGGTTCGAACAGATGAAGAAACACGAGTCTTCTTCCATTTGCCACGGCGCAATATACGATTGGCTATTGTAGTTTTTTGTGCTTCAAAAACCGTACCATCTGTTGAGAGTTCTGGAGTCATGGTAGTTTCCATGGGTTTTTCTTCAGGTGCCTTGCCCATAACTTCTTCTAGAAGTTCAGCAAAGGATTTTTCTGGTCTATTTGTGTAAGAAAAAAAAAAGGAAATTATTAAATGTAGAAAAGTGTTACCTCTAGCTTAACTTACTTCAAATTGGGTTGTTTCATGCCACTGGCGGCTGATGGTCCATAATTGGCCGATACCTTAATTTCATAATTCTCCTTGTTGTTGTCACTCTCAGGTCCAGCTGTTACAATTTCAGGTTCATTTTCAAATTTATGTTGATTTCTGTTTTCTTTAGGATTGATGGGTTTGAAGTTGCTAGTAGGTCCCGCCTTAGCAGAAGGAGACCACTGAGACTCTTGTCCTTCCAATTGGAATTTCTGTTTATAACGACGTCTGGGGGTCTAAATAGTAAAAGGAAAAAGTAAAAATTTTACATTTCTATAAAGTTTTGAAAGTTTTTACCTCATTATCGTATAAATCTTGATTGAAACGGTTCAATTTGCGATAGTTTTGTTTTGGCTGTTCAGTGGCTTCATGATCCTCTTCGGGTGCTGGGGTAGGTGAGGCAGGGTGTAAAGGACGACGTGTGCGGGTACGTACTTTGATTATCTTGCGGGGTGTTAGACGATTACGTGTCTTAAGGTTCGGGAAACATAAAGAGTGAGTATTAATTTTCCTATATTTTAGTTTCAACTTACCGATGGTTTATCTTCCTCAGCTGGTGTGGTAGTGGTTGGTGTCTCAGTTGTGGTGGTCCTTATTCTGGGATAATTTCTTCTAATGAAAGGAGAACGTCTTGTAGTTATGGCTGGAGCCTCTGTTGTTGTCGTCGTTGTTGTGGTAGTTGTGGTGGTAGTTGATGGTGTTGTACTCGGTACTGTACTATAGACGGGATTGATTTCATTTCTTATAACCGCTTCAGTGGGATTAACATCTTCTTGATTGGGGAAATAGCCGGGACCATAGTTATTTTTGTATTCATTATATTGCTGAGCAATTTGCATGGGTTCCAAAAGACCAGCGGGGAAGTTTTGTTCATTATCGATATTGTTGCTGGGTGTAACGGTGTACACTTGTTGAGTTTCCGAGGTAGGAGCTTCGGTAGTGGTCACTTCATATGTAGTGGGTATGGCTGTGGGACTACTGCTAGGTCTGCGTGAACTGTTTGGCTTGAACACGGGATAATTTTGTTTCAAAACATCACGCTGATAGTCTAAGTCTTCATTTTCATTCACCACTTTACCCGAGCTATTGTATTTTCTTTTCGGTTTAAGTCTTAAGGTTTGTCTCTCTTCTGGTGTAGGTTGATAACGTATACGATTAGGATTACGTATTAAGGGATTACGACCCGAAGAAGGACGTCTTGTGGTAGTGGTGGTCTCATCATAATCCATATTTACGGGACTTGGAGTGGAAGCAGTATTGCGTGATCCAAATGGACGTCTGACACGGTTAATGGGTCTTCTAGTGAATGTCTCAGATTCCGAATAGGATACCGAAGAAGTTACTCTGGTGGAGGAAGGTTTGCGTACACGATTAATAGGTCTTCTCGTAGGTCTAGTCGATGATTCGGGTTCTTGATAAGTTTGTGGTGGTGTTACTGTTGTCTGTTCCTGAGTGGAAGTAGTTTGCTCTGGTGTACTAGGTTGTTGTTCTTTCATTTCCTTGAGATTGTTCACCAAACCAGGGAAGTTAGGTTGCAATTGTGGTAACTCAGAGGGTAATTGGTAAGGATTGGGTTCATATTCCACCGGACTATCAGCAATTTCATTTTGTATATAAGAAGGACGATGATTGGCAGGCAATTGTTCACTGGGAGTAAATTGTTGCTGCTGAATTTGATGATGTTGTTGCTGCAATTGAGGCTGCTGTTGTTGTTGTTGTTCATGTTGCTGCTGCTGCTGCTGTTGCTGTTGGCGAGGAGGTACTGTATTATAATCTTCTTCTAACACGGGTGAAGCTGTGGGACTATAGAAGGTTATTCTGGGTTTTTTGGTTGTTGTCTTAGAAATTTCATATTCCAAATTGACTGGAGTATAATGCACTTGTTCGTAGGGTGGGTTAGTTTGAACCACAACCTGAGGACGATGACGATTAGCCTCTTGTTTTCTATAGTATTGCTTCATACGATACTCTTCTTCAGCAGTAGTTGTTTGTACGGGTGGGCGTGTCGTCAATCTAGGCTTCTCTTCCTCTTGAACAGGTTGTTGCTGAGAGATTTGATTGATTTCTGGATATGAGTATTCAACTTGTGGATGAGTATTATAGGCGAAGTAATGTTGTGGAGCAGCTGTTGTTGAGGTAGTAGTGGATGTAGTTGATGTGGTAGAGGTTGATGTTGTGGAAGTACTTGAAGGTTTGGTTTGTAGTTTATAGAAGTCATCGTTTGATATTTGATTTGGTATGGGGTTAAATTGAGCATAGGGATTATTAAGCTGTTGAGTAAAGATGGGTTGTTCAACTTTCACCGATTGAGGTCTCTTCTTTTTGGGACGTTCCTTGTGAATGACTTGAGGTGAGGGTACTTCTTGTATGGGATCCTGATCAAAGTAATAGCTGAACTTATTGCCTCTATTGGCATTGTTGCTTTGATGATGAGTTTTTACCCTCTGGGTAGAAGTACGTGGTCGGTGAGTGGTTGTAGTTGCTGGTTCTATTACTTGTTGAGGTTGTTGAGGCTGTTGGACTTGCTGCGGTTGATAGTACTGAGGAGGTGGAGGTGGCGTCTGTGACAATCCCGATTTTGAGAGATTTATGACAATAGAACCCACATGAGGTTCTGGCAAAAGAATTTTATTAAAACCTCCTGGAGTACGATAACTCAAAGGAGCCACAAAGAAGGAGACATCATTGATATCCTGAGTTCCTTGCAATTGCGATAAATAGGGTAAATCAAATTTAGTATAACCATTGGGTGTGGGCATGCCGGAAGGACCAACGAAAATTTCTGGAGGATTTTGTGTGGGAGAATCTATAACAGCAATGGTCTTTGAGCTGCTTAAAGTATCAACAACATCAGATTCTACGGGTCGGGCTGAAGAACGCAACAAAAACATGGCCAAAGGAGGCTGATGAGCCTTTGGCTTCGGTTTAGGGGTGGTGGCGTACTGAGGATTTACAAAGTTTTGGAATATATTGGCAGGTTTTAAGGAAGTTGTTTGAGGTCTAATGGTAGTGGTGGTAGTACTGGTGGTCAAGTATTTAAGTTGAGGCTGCTGGCCAATAGAGTCGGGTGTATAGAATTGATTGATTTGATAAGGATTGACTGTGGGTAGATTGTTACTGAATTTGGGCGCAGTATCGAAGGGATTTTGTGGAGGTATTTGAGATTGTGGCTGCTGCTGAGCTTGAACTTGGGGTTGCGGCTGCTGTTGTTGCTGCACAGAAGGCTGAGCTTGTGGTGTTTGACTGAAGATGTTATTGTAGGGCACAAACAAAAATTGCTGATCCTGTTGTGGTGAAGGTGCTGAGGGTGCTGGACCGGATGGTAGACTGCTGAAAGGAGATCTCAAAGAGAAAGGAGAATTGTTTTGTGTATCAGCTTGTGGAAAAACTTGTGGCGAAACGGCTTGTAGTGAAGAAGCTGTTGTGGGCTTATTGTCTTTGAAAAAGTTTTTCAATGAAATAGGTTCGTTAGAAAGGAAGTTGGACTGCACTAAAGGTTTCTGCTGCAAGGGCTGAGTTTGAGGTTTAGCTGCTACAGGATGAAACTCTGGTGGAAACACGGGCTGTTGATTATATACAGGAGAATTGAATAAAGTAGCTTGAGCACCATTGCCAAAAGCATGAGAAATTTGATAACCAGTATTAACTCCCGAACCAGCATTCAATTGAGCCGAATTAAGACGGGTATTTTGTTGATTCAAAGGCATTTCAAATTTGAAAAACGATTGTGATGTAGGATCTTGATTCTGGAACGGACTTGATTTAAGACCCGAAGCAGGTTGTTTTAACGATTGAGCCTGAGGAACACTGGCAAAATTTTGAAAGGGATAAGGAAAATCAAATGGCGAAGGCTTCTGTGAGACAGGTGAACTAAAACCTTTAGAAAAATCACTAAAGTGGCCATTTGATGGAAAGGCTTGCGAATAAGTCAAAACACGACCATTGCCAGAACGATCTTTTGTTTGCGTAGAACTATCGGCTGGCTGAGCCAAAGGTATCCAATCAAAACTATCGGATACACCCGGATCGGTGGCCTCCAATTGGCGTGACCATTTTTCTAAAGCGAAAACATTTTGCGTAGAAGCCAAAAGCCATATACAAGTACAGGCACATAAATACTGCAGGTGTCTCGTCATTGTAAAGCCTGTAATGAAGTAAAGTAATGGATATATTCGTTTTAGGAATTTAAAGACATATAGTTGTAGATTTTATGAATGAATTCCTATGTAAACTATGTAAAATTATAGTCACGTTTTCTTTACAGCGTGACTTAATGTTAGTTTTATTTATAATTTGTTTTAAAGGTTTTAATTAAAGTAATTTGTTTGCTTTCATAAGGTTAAAGAAAATTATAGCAAATTTTTAAAGCAAGTGCTTCGAACGATTTTTATTGATTTTATAGCTTCGTGATGGTTTTAAATTTTTAAGAGTAAAATTATTCACTTGGTTCAAGGCTAAACAAGTGTTTTAGAAATTAACATCAAATAGGTTTTATTGAAGGTGTAGGATTAAAATATGAAATAAATAACATTTTGAAAAATGTTTAAGTACCGCAGGCCTCCTTTTGTTCATTTTTTTCTCATGAGGTTCACATACTTTCAAACAATATCCGCATACAAATCATTTTAAACTGATATTATACCCTCATTTGATTACTACAAATATAAACCACTTTTGATTATAATTTTTAAAATTGTCTTAATAATTTAAGCAACAAAGAAAACATATACACAAATTACTTTCACTATTAAAAGTTGTTAAAAAGACTTTACCTAAAAAAAGTAACAAAACAATAAATTAATTATGACCATAATAAATGATCATCATCATGATGGTCATCATAAACAGATGTCTGATTTTAAGATAATTATATTATACTCTTTTCTTACAACTCAGTTAAGGGCACAATTACAGTTAAGAAAATCAAATTCAAGAGCAGCTCAACAATAACAAAACAATTGTTGTTTTATTCTCCAAAAAAAATTTAATAATGTTTTGTATTGTTCATAAAAAATATGTTTTGTAATTGCGCATTAAAACCCTTCTTATAAATATGTCGGTACTTATGAGAAATGGCTATGTTTATCGAATGGATAAGGTGCCTTTTCTTTCAACTTTCAAGTGCATATAAAGAGTAAAAGTTAAAATACATAATTTGAAATCAAAACTACTTGAAAACTAAAAGTGTTTCATGTACGCTACACCAAAAAGTGAGATTCAAAAGTTTTTGCACATAAAAGCAACAACAAATTTTATTTTTTTTTATAATTTTTTTAAGAATTCCCAGCTTTATAGAATATTTTCGGAATATTCAATTTTTGACTATAGATCAGTCTATAGTCTTGACTATAGACCAGACTATAGTCTTGACTATGGATCAGTATATAGTCTTGACTGTAGATCAGTCTTTAGTCTTCACTATAGATCAGTTTATAGTCTTGGCTATAGATCATTCTATAGTCTTGACTATAGATCAGTCTATAGTCTTAACTATTGATCAGTGTATAATAGTCTTGACTATAGATCAGTCTATAGTCTTGACTATAGATCAGTCTGTAGTCGTGGTTATAGATCAGTCTATAGTCTTGACTATATATCAATCTATAGTCTTGACTATAGATCAGTCTTAATTTTTGACTATAGATAAGTCTAAATTCTTGACTATAGATCAGTCTATGGTCTTCACTATAGATCAGTCTATAGTGTTGACTATAGATCAGTCTATAGTCTTGACTATTGATCAGTCTATAGTCTTGACTATAGATCTGTCTGTAGTCTTGACTATAGATCAGTCTATAGTCTTGACTATAGATCAGTTTATAGTCTTGACTATAGATCAGTCTATAGTCTTGACTATAGATCAGTCTATAGTCCTGACTATAGATCAGTCTATAGTCTTGACTATAGATCAGTCTATAATCTTGACTAGTAATCAGTCTTTAATCTCAACTTTTGACTATAGATCAGTCTATAGTCTTGGCTACAATCTAGAATATCGATCAGTCTGTAATATCGACTATACATCAGTCTATAGTCTTGAATATAGATCAGTCTGGATTTTATAGAATATTTTCGGAATATTCTATTTTTATAGAATATTTTCGGAATATTTTATTTTTATAGAATATTTTTGAAATATTCTACTTTTAATGAATATTATCGGAATATTCTATTTTTATAAAATATTCTCGGAATAATATATTTTTTATAGAATATTTTCGGAATAATCTATTTTCATAAAAAAAAATTCGGAATAATAATTTTCATAGAAATTTTTCGGTATAATCTATTTTTATTGCAAATTTTCAGAATAGACAATTTTCGAAATAATGTACTTTTATAGAACATTTTCGAAAAATTATGAAAATATAAAAAATTTTCGAAATTTTTTTTATAGAAAATTTTTGAAAAAATCTGTTCTTGTAGAAGATTTCTTTAAAAAAAAATTCGAAAAATTCTATTTTTATAAAAAAATTTATCATAATTCTATTTTTTATAGAATTTTTTTTAAGTTTATATTTTGGTAGAAAATTTTTAAAAAATTTCTTTTAGTAGCAAATATTTCAAAAAAATTATTACAATTTTGTATTCATAGAAAATTTCGAAAAATTCTCTTTTTTTAAATGTTCGAAAAAATATTTTATTTATAGAAATTTTTTGAAAATTTTCTCTCTATAAGATAATTTTCGACAAATTCTCTTATTCATATAAAATTATATGAAATTATAGGAAATTTCGAAAAAATTCTCTTTTTGTAGAAATTTTATAGATCATTGCCCTCAACTGATTTCAGCAAGATTTCAAAAATACTTTTAATCTTATCCTAAGTGTAATGTTTTCATGCCACCACCTTGCCTCCTATTCCGTTTACTGTTATTTTTGTCTTTACCAAAATTTAATTTTTATCTTTAGCAGCAACGCCTTAAGACAATTGTTGAAAAACTTCATTTTTTTTGCTTTAAATATTAAGCGTATATGTGATTTCATCTACTAAATCACTTTTGCTTTCATTTCCATATTATTGCTGCATTCGCGGGCCATATGCCAGATACCGGAGGAGAACGACACAAGAGAGACAATAGCATTCACTGCACAATGAGGTTTTATTTTTACTAACAACGATGTTGTTTACATGAACTACATACACATATACATACATATGTATATGTATGTATGTATGTATGTATGTATGTATGTATGTATGTATATGCAATTGTACGCGCTCATTTGTATGGCGATATGTAAAATTACTGCAACCATCATGTGTCTGACATCCGTTTGTAGTTTAAGTCATGTAATTGTAGTGGATAATGTTTTTTTTTTGGTCTTTTACCATTTCTTCTGAATGGTCATTTATAGTGTTTTTATAAACAGCCAAATTACAATTGAGACCACAACTACTGACGACAAATTTAATTTTTTATTCTTTCGGTCTCTGGCGATCTTGTAATTTCTCTTATAAAGAGTAAGAATATCAGTTGACTGTAATAGTTAAAAGTTTTGTCCTGTAGCCATTCGCTTGTCGTCTGTGTTACCAATTGTGTATTAGTAACTGTTTATTTTTTTATTTTCTTGACCATATAGTTTTTTCTGCTGTTAGTTAGTGTTTTCGGTTTCTTCCACCCCAAATATTGAAAATGAAAGTGATCATAAGTGTAGTAACCGGTGATCAAGATTGTTTTGAATGCACTTTTAAACTGCATTTCTTTATTGTAACCAAGTTTGTTGCTTCTTTCAACGCTTTGTTTTGAATAACTCGATGGCATGTGTTTGAATATCTTTACAGTTATGTATGTAGATATGTCGAAAACAATGCTAACTGTACAATGACCAGTACAGATTGCCTGTTATAATCAAGTGCAGTTTTATAATGATTCAACAGAAAACGATTTAAATTGTACAGAGTTTTTGTTGTAAAAATAGTGGTTTTGTATATGGAAAAAATTAAATAACTTGGACCAGGTGAGTTATAAAGGGTTATAATGAATTTGATATAAAAAATTAAAAAGAAAATTAATGTAACTAGGTAACTAACTAACTAACTAACTACCTAACTAACTAACTAACTAACTAACTAACTAACTACTAACTAAACTAACTAGCTAACTAACTAAAACTAACTAACTAACTAACTAACTAACTAACTAACTAACTACTAACTAACTAACTAACTACTAAAACTAACTAACTACTAGACTAACTAGACTAACTAACTAACTAACTAACTAACTAACTACTAACTACTAACTAACTAACTAACTAACTAACTAACTAACTAACTAACTAACTAACTACTAAACTAACTAACTAACTACTAACTAACTAACTAAATACTACTAACTAACTAACTAACTAACTAACTAACTAACTAACTAACTACTAAACTAACTAACAACTAACTAACTAACTAACTAACTACTAACTCACTAACTACTAACTAACTAACTAACTAACTAACTAACTAACTAACTAACTAACTAACTAACTAACTAACTAACTAACTAACTAACTAACTACTAACTAACTAACTAACTACTAACTAACTAACTAACTAACTAACTAACTACTAACTAACTAATACTAACTAACTAACTAACTAACTAACTAACTAACTAACTAACTAACTAACTAACTAACTAACTAACTAACTACTAACTAACTAACTAACTATAACTAACTAACTAACTAACTAACTAACTAACTAACTAACTAACTAACTAACTAACTAACGAACTACTACTAACTAACTAACTAATCTAACTAACTAACTACTAACTAACTAACTAACTAACTAACTAACTAACTAACTAACTAACTAACTAACTAACTAACTAACTAACTAACTAACTAACTAACTAACTAACTAACTAACTAACTAACTAACTAACTAACTACTAACTACTACTAACTACTAACTACTAACTAACTAACTAACTACTAACTAACTAACTAACTAACTACTAACTAACTAACTAACTAACTAACTAACTAACTAACTAACTAACTAACTAACTAACTAACTAACTACTAACTACTACTAACTAACTAACTAACTACTAACTAACTAACTAACTAACTAACTAACTAACTAACTAACTAACTAACTAACTAACTAACTAACTAACTAACTAACTAACTAACTAACTAACTAACTAACTACTAACTAACTAACTAACTAACTAACTAACTAACTAACTACTAACTAACTAACTAACTAACTAACTAACTAACTAACTAACTAACTAACTAACTAACTAACTAACTAACTAACTAACTAACTAACTAACTAACTAACTAACTAACTAACTAACTACTAACTAACTAACTAACTAACTAACTAACTAACTAACTACTAACTAACTAACTAACTACTAACTAACTAACTAACTAACTAACTAACTAACTAACTAACTAACTAACTAACTAACTAACTAACTAACTACTACTAACTAACTAACTAACTACTAACTAACTACTAACTAACTAACTAACTAACTAACTAACTAACTAACTAACTAACTAACTAACTAACTAACTAACTAATAACTACTACTAACTACTAACTACTACTAACTAACTAACTAACTAACGAAGAACAAACGAAAGAACTAACGAACTAACGAACGAACTAACTAACTAACTAACGAACGAACGAACGAACGAACGAACAACGAACTAACAACTAACTAACTAACAACTAACTAACTAACTAACTAACTAACTAACTAACTAACTAACTAACTAACTAAACTAACTAACTAACTAACTAACTAACTAACTAACTAACTAACTAACTAACTAACTGTAGAAAATGTATAGACATTTCTTTACAATTTACTTTATAGAACTTTTTTGAAAAGTTTTCTTCACAGAACATTTTTGTAACGTTTTTCATCGAACATTTTTGAAAAGTTTCCTTATTGAAATTTTTTGAAAAGTTTTCTTTTTTAGAGCATTTTTGAAAAGTTTATTTATTGAAATTTTTTGAAAAGTTTTCTTTACAGAACATTTTTGAAAAGTTTTCTTTGTAGACCATGTTTGAAAAGTTTTCTTTGCAGAACATTTTCGAAATAACATTTTTGGTTATTGAATATTTTTCCACATTATATAGACAACCTTAGTTGTATTAGTTAGTGTTCTAGTCTATTAGACTAGAGGGTCGTGTTTTCAATTCCCACTAGAGACACTTGCAAAGTAGCATATATCAGGCAAGATAAAGGCCTAGTTGTACTTCTTCTGATTTGAACTACATCCTGCTTTTACACCGTATTTAACTTTTTGCTAATTTTTATCACATTAGGCATCAATAAAGAATATTTTTAGACAATGTCTTACTATAATTCCATCATTGACGTAGTTATTATAGTCAACATAAAAACTTCTTTCAAGGTTAAGAGGATTAATTTATTAAAATAATGAATTGAGTGATAGAATGACTTGTAAAAAAATTATCAATTAAATTTGAAATTACTATTTATAAACCGATTAATAACGAAATAAGAATAGTGTGTTTTAATAAGAAATTGAACTAAAATTTCAAAAAAACCTTACACTTATAGAAAAAATGGGAATAAAAACAAAATAGGATTATGTAATTTAAAATTTTTGTGTGTAGGTTATTATTTTCTTGTACAATTATTTAGTTTAAAATAATTGAAATTATTACCAAGCAATGACATTGAAATTTTAAATAATTATATGGTAATGCATACCAGCTGCTGTATTAAGTTAAATAATTATGAATGAATATGAATATTTTGTTTGTTTGACGGCTTAATAATAGTAATAACTTACCATAAAATAATGGAAACAATGAAAAAACAATCAAAATAATTCGCTATTTATAAGAAAAAAATCTGCAAAAGAAAGAGAAAAAAAGAGAATTTATGGTTAAGATTAAAAAAATTACATTTAGAGTAAATAAATATATCAGTTTGGTTATAAAAAAAATTAACATAAATGTTTATTGGTTTATAATTGTTGGTAATTTGTATTAATTTTTTTAAATTTTTGTTTAAATTTTTCAATAACAAAGGTTTAAATTATTTACATATTTTTAAAAGAAATTTAATTTTGGAACAAAAGAAATTCCAATATTATTTGCATTTATGACAAATATTTGTATAAAATTAGACAGAAATATTATAGTGAAAACAAACATCTGGTATATTTTGTCTGTAGGCTTTATGTGAATTAATATATGGTTTAGTAGGTCTTGTAAAAATAGTTTAAATTAAAATTTGCATTCTCCTCTTAATATATAAATTATCTTTTTGAAACATACATATGTTTCAAAATTCCAACTCATTCAAATATTTATGTAGTATTTTGCACAACCAACTAATGCAATATTTGTAAAACTAATGTGTTTATTGTTTGTTCATTTATTTCTTTTTTTTTTTCTCCACATTTTTATCAAGACCCTATATAGAAACATTGAAAATTTCTGCTCTACTTAATTACAATTCATCACCATGTCAGAGCCCACAAAACAAAAGAAAAAACATCATTAACAGCAAACAACTAATAAATAATTAACAGCAACAGACATTAAACAACCTAAAGTTGCAGCCAACTACAACATCAACAAATATTTAGCAAATCAACATCTCAATGATACAACAATTTAATGGTGAAAAATTTAAAAAAAAAACAATTTTTTTTTTCAAAAAGGCATCCAACTTACAAATAAACTTAAATTCAAATTGCAACACCTTTGCTGCCACTTTATTGCAATGTGTTGTTAGTGCAAAATAGTGTAATGGCAAAGTCCTCTAAAACTAACACCCACTAACCGAATAAATAATTAAGATATTCAACTTAGAGTCTGACAGAGGTTTTACAACAAATTGTAAATAATGAACCATAAATTAAGGTGCAACTAAGCGTTGCAATCATTAGAAATTATAATCATTTGTATGATAGCAATGAGGCAAACATGTTTAAAGAAAAAAAAGTTAAGGTTCAAGTTGGGAATTCGTAAAATAATCAGATTGGTTTTAAGGAGTTTTTCATACTAAAATCGAAGATCTGATCAAAATCCGAAAAGAAAATCATGTTTTCTTATTCAGTTCACTTCTAGTTCAGTTTTAAATCAGTTCCAGTTCAATTCTAGTTCAGTTCTAGTTCAGTTCTTGTTCAGTTCTAGTTCAGTTCTAGTTCAGTTCTAGTTCAGTTCTAGTTCAGTTCTAGTTCAGTTCTAGTTCAGTTCTAGTTCAGTTCTAGTTCAGTTCTAGTTCAGTTCTAGTTCAGTTCTAGTTCAGTTCTAGTTCAGTTCTAGTTCAGTTCTAGTTCAGTTCTAGTTCAGTTCTAGTACAGTTCTAGTCAGTTCTAGTTCAGTTCTAGTTCAGTTCTAGTTCAGTTCTAGTTCAGTTCTAGTTCAGTTCTAGTTCAGTTCTAGTTCAGTTCTAGTTCAGTTCTAGTTCAGTTCTAGTTCAGTTCTAGTTCAGTTTCTAGTTCAGTTCTAGTTCAGTTCTAGTTCAGTTCTAGTTCAGTTCTAGTTCAGTTCTAGTTCAGTTCTAGTTCAGTTCTAGTTCAGTTCTAGTTCAGTTCTAGTTCAGTTCTAGTTCAGTTCTAGTTCAGTTTCTAGTTCAGTTTAGTTCAGTTCTAGGTTCAGTTCTAGTTCAGTTCTTAGTTCAGTTCTAGTTCAGTTCTAGTTCTGTTCAGTTCTAGTTAGTTCTAGTTCAGTTCTAGTCAGTTCTAGTTCGTTCTAGTTCAGTTCTAGTTCAGTTCTAGTTCAGTTCTAGTTCAGTTCTAGTTCAGTTCTAGTTCAGTTCTAGTGTTCAGTTCAGTTTAGTTCAGTTCTAGTTCAGTTCTAGTTCAGTTCTAGTTCAGTTCTAGTTCAGTTCTAGTTCAGTTCTAGTTCAGTTCTAGTTCAGTTCTAGTTCAGTTCTAGTTCAGTTCTAGTTCAGTTCTAGTTCAGTTCTAGTTCAGTTCTAGTTCAGTTCTAGTTCAGTTCTCTAGTTCAGTTCTAGTTCAGTTCTAGTTCAGTTCTAGTTCAGTTCTAGTTCAGTTCTAGTTCAGTTCTAGTTCAGTTCTAGTTCAGTTCTAGTTCAGTTCTAGTTCAGTTCTAGTTCAGTTCTAGTTCAGTTCTAGTTCAGTTCTAGTTCAGTTCTAGTTCAGTTCTAGTTCAGTTCTAGTTCAGTTCTAGTTCAGTTCTAGTTCAGTTCTAGTTCAGTTCTAGTTCAGTTCTAGTTCAGTTCTAGTTCAGTTCTAGTTCAGTTCTAGTTCAGTTCTAGTTCAGTTCTAGTTAGTTCTAGTTCAGTTCTAGTTCAGTTCTAGTTCAGTTCTAGTTCAGTTCTAGTTCAGTTCTAGTTCAGTTCTAGTTCAGTTCTAGTTCAGTTCTAGTTCAGTTCTAGTTCAGTTCTAGTTCAGTTCTAGTTCAGTTTCTAGTTCAGTTCTAGTTCAGTTCTAGTCTAGTTCAGTTCTAGTTCAGTTCTAGTTCAGTTCTAGTTCAGTTCTAGTTCAGTTCTAGTTCAGTTCTAGTTCAGTTCTAGTTCAGTTCTAGTTCAGTTCTAGTTCAGTTCTAGTTCAGTTCTAGTTCAGTTCTAGTTCAGTTCTAGTTCAGTTCTAGTTCAGTTCTAGTTCAGTTCTAGTTCAGTTCTAGTTCAGTTCTAGTTCAGTTCTAGTTCAGTTCTAGTTCAGTTCTAGTTCAGTTCTAGTTCAGTTCTAGTTCAGTTCTAGTTCAGTTCTAGTTCAGTTCTAGTTCAGTTCTATTTTGTTATAGTATTTAATTATAATAAAAGCCTCAACGTTTTGTTTTAAATGAAGTAGTTTTTCTCTTTTATGAAGTAGTAATATATAAATAACTATAATTTTTTTATTAATTTATTAAATATATTCCAACCTATGTATTTGCTTAATAAGCTCTTCAATCCCTGATAATTGCACTTAATTTTAATACTCAAATCAAAACCTATAGAATATAAAACAGCCATACATATCCTTAGCGATTGACAGTATTCCACGCACAATGAAGTTATTAACATATCCTGCTATAACAGTAAGCTTAAAGCTTTCGATACTACTGATAAACTTTTCAAGTTTACAGGCGGAAGTGTATTCGGCAAAAGAAGTTTTACACTTATTTAATAAAGCGTATAAGTTTGAATTAAATATTTTTGTTAAAATTATTTCCAAGGATAATGAAAAAGAATACGAGGAAATGCTACGAGCCAATGAAACTCCCAAAATGGTTATTAATGAAATGGAAACAAATATCACAGCAATACGTGAGTTTTTAAATGGACACTCTTTAACAGTTGTTTATGTAAACAACAAAAATTTAAAAGACATTTTTAAGAAAATGGATAAGTTGCTGTGGAAGCTGCATTTGTCTCATATATTTATAATATGGAATTCAAACCAAGATAAAATTATAGAACTATACACAATTTTTCAAGAATGCTGGCAGAAGGGTTTTATCAATGTAATACTTTGGCATCGAAGTGAGTTGTACACCTATAACCCCTTTCCCCAGATTCGGGTATTGAAATTGTCAAATTTCTCTTTGTATGGACAAAGAACTTATCTGAGCAATTTTCAACATTATGCCTGGATTCTACCTTTCACCCAGTATGCTCCACGTTTATTTAGCTACACTGATCGTTGGGGTAATTTGGTGCGCAGTGGTACTTTTTATAAAATCGTGGAACTATTTATACTACACCACAATGGTACTCTAAATATTAAAGAATTTGACATGTGGTCCGGAAATATAACCCAATCACAAGTTTTGGAAATGCTGTTGAAAATTGGTTTTCATTTCACGGCAAATGTCTTGTTTTATGATGATTCTTATTCAGCCAGTGATTCATTATGGATAATTTATCGTAACTTAATAGTACCCACTGCCCAGGAGATCGATAAAAGTCTTTATATAACTAAATCATTTAGTGTAGGCGTGTGGTTAATAATACATTTAATATGTGTATTAATATTCTGTTTAATTTACTATGATAATAAGAGCCATAATAAAGAATGCCATCATAGTTCTTTGCTGCAAACTCTGGCCATTGTTAATGGTTTGCCTTATCGTGTTTTCCGTAATGACAATAAATTCTTTAATTTCCTGATAGTGTTGGTATATATGTCGTCCACTTTGCTGTTGGTCGGTTTTTATAATTCAAATCTATCCAGCTTATTAACAACCAAACAATATGAACCTGAGTTAAGAGCCTTAGAAGATGTTGGCAAAACAAATCTCCATATTTATGAATATACTGTGGATGTTCAATATTATAAATTCTTGGATTTACCAAGCATCATACATCGACGTTTGGACTGGGGCAATAATACCTATATGTTTGAAAATCGCAAAAATTTAAATGTACATGCGAATATATTTTGTGCCTTCGATGATGTCTCAAATTACTATTTGCTTCAGCAGCGCTTCTTAAAGCAGCCTAAAGCCAAAATATTGGATGAAGCTTTGTATGGTCATACATTATATATAACGGTATCACACCGTTTACCCGTATTGGATCATTTTAATCGATATTTGCTGTATATCAAGGAGAGCGGTATCGTTTATAAACTAATAGCGGATAGTCATTGGGATGGCATTGTAAGTGGTGATATTCAGTTTTTCAGGGATGAAGATCCAAGCACTTCTGCTACTTTGGAACATTTTCTATATGCTTTTGTTATTTTACTAGTTGGTTTGACTTTGGCTTTAGTGTGTTTTTTGGTGGAAAAGTTAAGAAAATAAAGAATTAATGATTGAATAATAAATTCATTCATCTACTTTTATAAAAAAAATCTGGTTGATGTTTCCTTTTTGAAGAAAATTGAAAATAAAAAGTTGCTCTATAACAGAGCTAGCTTTTTCTTTTTATAGAAAATTGCTGTGTAACAAAGCAACTTTTCCAATATAAAATTTATGTGTAAAAAAGCAACTTTTGCTTTTGCAAATTGCTGTGTAACAAAAGAATTTTTCATATAAAAACAGCTTTGTAACGGAGCAACCTTTGCTATAGAAAATTGATGTGTAACAGAGCAACTTTTCCTGTAGGAAAATTGCTGTGTAATGAAGCAACTTTTGACATTGAAAAATGCTGTGGAACAGTACAATTTTTCCTGTAGAAAATTGCTGTGTAACAGAGCAACTTTTCCTGTAGAAAATTTCTCTGTAACACAGCAATTTTCCTACAGAAAATTTCTCAGTTCAGTTCTAGTTCAGTTCAGTTCTAGTTCAGTTCTAGTTCAGTTCTAGTTCAGTTTCTAGTTCAGTTCTAGTTCAGTTCTAGTTCAGTTCTAGTTCAGTTCTAGTTCAGTTCTAGTTCTAGTCAGTTCTAGTTCAGTTCTAGTTCAGTTCTAGTTCATTTCTAGTTCATTTCTAGTTCAGTTCTAGTTCAGTTCTAGTTCAGTTCTAGTTCAGTTCTAGTTCAGTTCTAGTTCAGTTCTAGTTCAGTTCTAGTTCAGTTCTAGTTCAGTTCTAGTTCAGTTCTAGTTCAGTTCTAGTTCAGTTCTAGTCATTCTAGTTCATTCTAGTTCAGTTCTAGTTCAGTTCTAGTTCAGTTCTAGTTCAGTTCTAGTTCAGTTCTAGTTCAGTTTCTAGTTCAGTTCTAGTTCAGTTCTAGTCAGTTCTAGTTCAGTTCTAGTTCAGTTCTAGTTCAGTTCTAGTTCAGTTCTAGTCAGTAGTTCAGTTCTAGTTTCAGTTCTAGTTCAGTTCTAGTTCAGTTCTAGTTCAGTTCTAGTTCAGTTCTAGTTCAGTTCTAGTTCAGTTCTAGTTCAGTTCTAGTTCAGTTCTAGTTCAGTTCTAGTTCAGTTCTAGTTCAGTCTAGTTCAGTTCTAGTCAGTTCTAGTTCAGTTCTAGTTCAGTTCTAGTTCAGTTCTAGTTCAGTTCTAGTTCAGTTTCTAGTTCAGTTCTAGTTCAGTTCTAGTTCAGTTCTAGTTCAGTTCAGTTCTAGTTCAGTTCTAGTTCAGTTCTAGTTCAGTTCTAGTTCAGTTCTAGTTCAGTTCTAGTTCAGTTCTAGTTCAGTTCTAGTTCAGTTCTAGTTCAGTTCTAGTTCAGTTCTAGTTCAGTTCTAGTTCAGTTCTAGTTCAGTTCTAGTTCAGTTCTAGTTCAGTTCTAGTTCAGTTCTAGTTCAGTTCTAGTTCAGTTCTAGTTCAGTTCTAGTTCAGTTCTAGTTCAGTTCTAGTTCAGTTCTAGTTCAGTTCTAGTTCAGTTCTAGTTCAGTTCTAGTTCAGTTCTAGTTCAGTTCTAGTTCAGTTCTAGTTCAGTTCTAGTTCAGTTCTAGTTCAGTTCTAGTTCAGTTCTAGTTCAGTTCTAGTTCAGTTCTAGTTCAGTTCTAGTCAGTTCTAGTTCAGTTCGTTCAGTTCTAGTTCAGTTCTAGTTCAGTTCTAGTTCAGTTCTAGTTCAGTCTAGTTCATCAGTTCTAGTTCAGTTCTAGTTCAGTTCTAGTTCAGTTCTAGTTCAGTTCTAGTTCAGTTCTAGTTCAGTTCTAGTTCAGTTCTAGTTCAGTTCTAGTTCAGTTCTAGTTCAGTTCTAGTTCAGTTCTAGTTCAGTTCTAGTCAGTTCTAGTTCAGTTCTAGTTCAGTTCTAGTTCAGTTCTAGTTCAGTTCTAGTTCAGTTCTAGTTCAGTTCTAGTTCAGTTCTAGTTCAGTTCTAGTTCAGTTCTGTCAGTTCCAGTTCAGTTCTAGTCAGTTCTAGTTCAGTTCTAGTTCAGTTCTAGTTCAGTTCTAGTTCAGTTCTAGTTCAGTTCTAGTTCAGGTTCTAGTTCAGTTCTAGTCCAGTTCTAGTTCAGTTCTAGTTCAGTTCAGTGTAACAGAGCATCTTTTCCAATAGAAAATTTCTCTGTAACAGAACAATGTTTCCTATAGAAAATTTCTCTTTAACAGAGCAATGTTTTCCTATAGAAAATTGCACTGTAACGATCAACTTTTCCTATAGAAAATTATTCGGTAGCAGAGAAAAAAGTTAACTAAGTTTTTTATGGAATATAATCTGATAATAGTAGAGACTAAAGTCTGACTTTAGTAGACTATAGTATTACTATATTAGAGGCTATAGTCTAACTATATTAAATACTACAACTTTCTGACTTTAGTAGATACTATAATCTAACAATGGCAAAGACCGTAGTCCAACAATAGGATAGTCTAACTATAGTAGTGACTCTAGTCTTAGTTGTGACTATAGTTTGCCTAGTTTGTAGATTAAAGCCTATATAAAATGGCTATAGTCTATAGTAGAGACTCTAGTCTTAATGGTAACTATAGTCTGACTAGTTTATAGACTATAGCCTATCTAAAATGTATATTTTAGTCGAATGAATATATAGACTATGACTTGAACAGATTATTGACTATAATCTGACTTTGAGACTATTGCTTAGCTATTACTTAGAGAATATACATTTGAGTATACTTTCGATTTCTACTATTATTATCACACACTTCTTCAACTATAATGTAATCAATTTTTGTTCTTAACACAATTTGGTTAAAACCTAAAATTAACTACTTATTATTATGTAATAATATTATTTTGAATATTTATATAAGCTATTAGTGCAACGAACCCAGACATTTGACAACACATGAGGCATAACACTATACCATTATACATACAAACACAACGAATCCAAAAAAAGAAAAAAATGTGTTAAAACTTTCGCTTTCAGTTGAGTACTTCTTCCAAAAATATGTAGTTACCGGTGCCACATCATTCTTAAAGAAAGTTTTTTGTTTTAAACACATATGTATTCTGTTTAATATGTGATAATTATGTAAATATGTTTTTAAATTGTTATTTATGATGTTTGTGTTAAAAAAAATGTTAAGTATTTTACACCTGTTTACAAGTTTATACTTTTATGATTTTTGATCAGTCAGATGTAAAATGTATATGTTTATGTATACATGGTTTTATACATAATGAACATGAAACACTTGTATATGTTAACTTGGGAGAAGTAAAACTTTGAAATGATGAAAGTTATTAAGTTTTATATCCTAAAGTTAGTTACCAAAGAGCAGAGACTATATTCTGATAAAGTTACATTATAAACTTTCAATCGAATTATCAATAATTTTAAAATTTTGTTAAAATTAATTTTAATTTCAAAATATTTCTTTATATTTAACTCTATGACAGCTGTATAGTTTAATTTAAAACTTTAATTTGTTCGATGAGCAGACATGAACCAAAGAAAATTTTAAGTGAAAGGCGTTTCCCATTTAAATTGGCAGCAAAAAAACTGCAAGGTGCAAAAAAAAGCTACATACAAAAACGGTGAACTTTAATATATTTTATGATCATTTTTAATTAAAATTTTGATGGACTTGAGAGGAAAACTCAAAACAAACTATAAACAGTTAACTTTTTTAAGGAAAATAAAATTTTTTTATTATTTATCATAAAGTTTTAAGAAGTTCATTGACTTTTAAGTGATTGTCCGCTTACTAACTATATATGTGCGATTTTCTCAAATAAAATATTTTTAAATTTTTATTTAAATTGTTTTGACTTTGATTTATGTGATTTTAATAGTTTAACTTCAAGAAATAAGAAGAATGTCATTGAAATGCATACAATTACCATTGTTTCCCCTTTGATATGGAAAAAAATAGAAAACTTGATTATACTGACATTTTTTTTTGAAACTTTTACCTTTTTATAATTTAGACGAAAAGAGTTAGATATCCAAAAAATTTGCATAATTTAGGTACAAAAGAAAATATGTATGTAGTTTGAATGAAGGTTAGATTGTCTGGGAAAATCTTCCATTTTAATGATAATGTCTCTAAGAGAAAATTGTTCTGTAACAGAGTAACAATCTCCAGTGAAAATTATTCTGTAACAAAGTGAATTTTTTAACAGAATATTACTCTGTTATAGAATTTTAGTCAGACTATAGTCTTTAAACTTGTATACTTGACCATTCTTTCTGATATATTTATGTGCAATATTTTTACTATACCATCTACTAGAGTCATACTATTGTTTTCATTACAATTAGCTATTATAAGCTCTACAATACAGTCCTCAATATATTCAAACTATAGTATTTACTGCAGTCAGACTATATTCTGTTCTATGGGCAGACAATAGTCCACTTTAGAATATACTATAGGCAGACTAAAGTCTCTACAGTAGTCAGACTATAGCCCCTATACTATAGTCTCTACTATAAACAGACTATGTAGTAGACATATTATAGTCTCTAATATAGCCAGACTATAGTCTCTACTATAGCCAGACTATATTCTCTACTATAGCCAGACTATAGTTTTTACTATAGCCAGACTATAGTATCTACTATAGCCAGATTATATTCTCTACTGTAGTCAGACTATAGTCTCTACTATAGTCTTATTATAGTCTCTACTATAGTCAGACTATAGCATCTACTATAGATAGACTATAGTCTCTACCGACTATAGTCTCCAATACAGTCAGACAATAGTCTCTACTGTAGTCAGACTATAGTCTCTACTACAGTCAGACAATAGTCTCTACTGTAGTCAGACTATAGTCTCTACTATAGTCAGACTATTGTCTCTATAATAGTCAGACTATATCCTCTAAAATAGCCAGACTATAGTCTCTTCTATAGCCAGACTATAGTCTCTACTATAGTCAGACTATTGTCTCTATTATAGTCAGACTATATCCTCTACAATAGCTAGACTATAGTCTCTACTATAGTCACAACTATAGCCAGACTGTAGTCTCTGCTAGTCAGACTGTTATCTCTATTATAGTCAAACTATATCCTCTACAATAGCCAGACTATAGTCTCTACTATAGCCAGACTATAGTCTCTACCGACTATAGTCTCCAATACAGTCAGACAATAGTCTCTACTGTAGTCAGACTATAGTCTCTACTACAGTCAGACAATAGTCTCTACTGTAGTCAGACTATAGTCTCTACTATAGTCAGACTATAGTCTCTACTATAGTCAGACTATTGTCTCTATAATAGTCAGACTATATACTCTAAAATAGCCAGACTATAGTCTCTTCTATAGCCAGACTATAGTCTCTACTATAGTCAGACTATTGTCTCTATTATAGTCAGACTATATCCTCTACAATAGCTAGACTAAAGTCTCTACTATAGTCATGTTATAGTCTCTACTATACCCAAACTATAGTCGGTAATATAGCCAGACTATAGTTTCTACTATAATCAGACTACAGACTCTACTATAGTTAGACTATAGACTCTACTATAGTCAGACTATAGTCTCTACTATAGTCAGACTATTGTTTCTATTATAGTCAGACTATCCCCTCTACAATAGCCAGACTCTAGTCTCTACTAGAGCCAGACTATTGTCTCTATTATAGTAATACTATATCCTCTACAATAGCCAGATAGTCTTCACTACAGTCTGACTATAGTCAGACTTAGTCTCTAGTATAGGACTACAGTAGTAGTCGGACTATAGTCTCTACTATAATCAAACTATGGTCTCTACAATAATCAGACTATAGCCAGACTATAGTCTCTACTATAGTCAGACTATAGCCAAACTATAGTCTCTACTATAGTCTCCACTACAGTCTGACTATAGTCTCTACTATAGCCATAGTTTCTACTATAGTTTCTACTATAGTCAGACTATAGACTCTACTATAGTCAGACTATAGTCTCCACTATAGTCAGACTATTGTCTCTATTATAGTCAGACTATATCCCCTACAATAGCCAGACTATAGTCTATACTATATCCAGATTATAGTCTTTACTATAGTCAGACTATAGCCAGACTATAGTCTCTACTATAGTCAGACTATAGTCTCAACTACAGTCTGACTATAGTCTATACTATAATCAGACTTAGTCTCTAGTATAGGACTACAGTAGTTGTCGGACTATAGTCTCTACTATAATCAAACTATAGTCTTTACAATAATCAGACTATAGTCTCTACTATAGTCAGACTATAGTCTCCACTACAGTCTGACTATAGTCTCTACTATAGCCAGACTATAGTCGCTACTATAGCGGAATATACTATAGTCAAAATATAGTGTCCACTATATCACAACTAGTATGTTGTCAAACTATAGTGTCTACTATAGTGAGACTATAGTGTCTTCTATAGTCAGACTATGGTTTTTTCTATATTTGGACTATATTTAGATTATAGAAGACACTATAGTCTGACATAGAATACATGTCAGACTATAGTGTTTTCCATAGTCAGACTAGAATGTCTTCTATAGTCAGACTAGAGTGCCTTTTATAGTCAGACTATAGTTTCTTCTATATTCAGACTATAGTGTCTTCTATAGTTAAGCTATAGTGTCTTCTATAATTAGACTATAGTGTCTTCTATAGTAAGACTATAGCCTCTATTATAATAAGACTATATTATCTCTACTATAGGCAGACTATAGTCTCTTCTATAGGCAGACTGTAGTGTCTTCTCTAGTTAGACTGTAGTGTCTTCTATAGTCAGACTATAATATATTCTATAGTCAGAAACTATCAGACTACAGTCTCTGATTGGTGGTTTATAGCTTCTACGATGGTCAGGTTATAATATCTACTATTGTGTTACTGTAATCTGTACTAGAGTAAGAATATAAACTCCGATATATTTAGGCCGGCGCTTATATTATAATCAGACAGGGACTAATAGACTTGGACTATATTCTTTACTGAAATTAGTTTACATTCTTTACATTAGTCTGACTTTAGCTTTTGCTATAGTATTGGCTATAGTCGGACTATTAATTATAATGAACTTTTTTTGTAATAATTTTCACTTAAATTTAAATTTTACTTACTTCTTGTTTAGTTTACACAACTGCACAGTGTTTCGAAATAACAAAATTCTGTAATGAGAAGAAAATTAAGATAATTAGTAACAAGTTTATTTAATTTTCATTAGAAAATAATTACATATCACTTTTACTCTTATATAACCTAAAGTGCGTATTATTTATTCGACAACTAAAAACATACTAACTGAAAGTTTTAAAAAACTAAAGTTTTTGAAAACAAAAATTTTTCTATTTTATTTTAGTACTGTGTTTATATTATTTTTAAATTTAGTTTGTTTAAATTAAAAATTATATTGTTATTTGTTTTCCTACTACACACGACATACATTATTTAAATTTTAATTAATCCTTAGACTAAAAAATCAAGGTTAATTTTCCTTTCAAACTTAGTCAAACACACACACACACCCACAAAATAACAAAATTTAAAATATTTAAATGGCTCAAGGCATAAAATCTAAGTATGCTTCTTAAGTCTTTTGTTTCATGCGTTCAATTCCGTACACTTGACAAGCTGTCAATAAATTTTGTTTACAAATTGCATAATTTTATATGTGATCAGAAACAACAACCAAACTAGACACACGTTTTTAGTGTTTTTAAAAAAAAATTCAATTACTCCACATTGTTTGTGTTTTTTTTTGGTATTTTTATTTCACACTTTCAATTTCTATAACATGTGATGGTAATTTGAGATAAATTAAATACTTATTGAAGTTTTTAACTAAAAAACTGTATTTGCTGGTGAAGAAATGCAACTCACGTTTTAGTGGTTACGCATTCATATATGAATTCGTTCAATTGGAGACTTTAGTTACTCTACAAATAATCTAATATGCAATTTGGCTAGCAATTTTTTTTCCCAGTTAGTCTGCATGAAATATTTTAAATAGTCATTATTTTATGACTTAGTTAAAATATAAAGTATGTGAATAAAAAAGTTACTTTAAATTAGCTTTAGCCATGCCACTAAATAGTTATTAAATGATTTTGTAGTTTTTTTTGCCATTTTTTTTGTGAAAACCATTACAAATTTTTGTCAGGTTTTAGTTTTACTTGTGAATGTTATTATTGCTTTGTGTGTTCCATTTAATTGCTTGTATTTTCTTATTTGCATGTTTTTTGTTTGTCCGTATTTAAAATTGATTAAAATCTCACGCATTTTTCAAGGAAGTTTTTATTTAAGTCAATTGTAAATAGATTATTTCATAAAACAAATTTAATTGTCATTTAATGAAATATATTAATAGTTTTATTTCATTGAGGTTAGTAAAACTATTTGAGTTGCATTTTATATGAAGCAAAAAAATTATATTTTTTACAGAAACATTCTCTTTTTATGGGAAATTTTCAGATAAATTATCTTTCTAGAAATAAATCCAAAAACTATATTTTACATAAAACTAAAGTGACTTTTTTTAAAGAAAATTTTTTTAAAAATTAGTTCTAGTTTCAGTTCTAGTTAAGTTTAGTTCAGTTCTAGTTCAGTTCTAGTTCTTCTAGTTCAGAGTTCTAGTTCAGTCTAGTTCAGTTCTAGTTCAGTTCTAGTTCAGTTCTAGTTCAGTTCTAGTTCAGTTCTAGTTCAGTTCTAGTTCAGTTCTAGTTCAGTTCTAGTTCAGTTTCTAGTTCAGTAGTTCATTCTAGTTCAGTTCTAGTTCAGTTCTAGTTCAGTTCTAGTTCAGTTCTAGTTCAGTTTCTAGTTCAGTCTAGTCAGTTCTAGTTCAGTTCTAGTTCAGTTCTAGTTCAGTTCTAGTTCAGTTCTAGTTCAGTTCTAGTTCAGTTCTAGTTCGTTCTAGTTCAGTTCTAGTTCAGTTCTAGTTCAGTTCTAGTTCAGTTCTAGTTCAGTTCTAGTTCAGTTCTAGTTCAGTTCTAGTTCAGTTCTAGTTCAGTTCTAGTTCAGTTCTAGTTCAGTTCTAGTTCAGTTCTAGTTCAGTTCTAGTTCAGTTCTAGTTCAGTTCTAGTTCAGTTCTAGTTCAGTTCTAGTTCAGTTCTAGTTCAGTTCTAGTTCAGTTCTAGTTCAGTTCTAGTTCAGTTCTAGTTCAGTTCTAGTTCAGTTCTAGTTCAGTTCTAGTTCAGTTCTAGTTCAGTTCTAGTTCAGTTCTAGTTCAGTTCTAGTTCAGTTCTAGTTCAGTTCTAGTTCAGTTCTAGTTCAGTTCTAGTTCAGTTCTAGTTCAGTTCTAGTTCAGTTCTAGTTCAGTTCTAGTTCAGTTCTAGTTCAGTTCTAGTTCAGTTCTAGTTCAGTTCTAGTTCAGTTCTAGTTCAGTTCTAGTTCAGTTCTAGTTCAGTTCTAGTTCAGTTCTAGTTCAGTTCTAGTTCAGTTCTAGTTCAGTTCTAGTTCAGTTCTAGTTCAGTTCTAGTTCAGTTTCTAGTTCAGTTCTAGTTCAGTTCTAGTTCAGTTCTAGTTCAGTTCTAGTTCAGTTCTAGTTCAGTTCTAGTTCAGTTCTAGTTCAGTTCTAGTTCAGTTCTAGTTCAGTTCTAGTTCAGTTCTAGTTCAGTTCTAGTTCAGTTCTAGTTCAGTTCTAGTTCAGTTCTAGTTCAGTTCTAGTTCAGTTCTAGTTCAGTTCTAGTTCAGTTCTAGTTCAGTTCTAGTTCAGTTCTAGTTCAGTTCTAGTTCAGTTCTAGTTCAGTTCTAGTTCAGTTCTAGTTCAGTTCTAGTTCAGTTCTAGTTCAGTTCTAGTTCAGTTTCTAGTTCAGTTCTAGTTCAGTTCTAGTTCAGTTCTAGTTCAGTTCTAGTTCAGTTCTAGTTCAGTTCTAGTTCAGTTCTAGTTCAGTTCTAGTTCTAGTTCAGTTCTAGTTCAGTTCTAGTTCAGTTCTAGTTCAGTTCTAGTTCAGTTCTAGTTCAGTTCTAGTTCAGTTCTAGTTCAGTTCTAGTTCAGTTCTAGTTCAGTTCTAGTTCAGTTCTAGTTCAGTTCTAGTTCAGTTCTAGTTCAGTTCTAGTTCAGTTCTAGTTCAGTTCTAGTTCAGTTCTAGTTCAGTTCTAGTTCAGTTCTAGTTCAGTTCTAGTTCAGTTCTAGTTCAGTTCTAGTTCAGTTCTAGTTCAGTTCTAGTTCAGTTCTAGTTCAGTTCTAGTTCAGTTCTAGTTCAGTTCTAGTTCAGTTCTAGTTCAGTTCTAGTTCAGTTCTAGTTCAGTTCTAGTTCAGTTCTAGTTCAGTTCTAGTTCAGTTCTAGTTCAGTTCTAGTTCAGTTCTAGTTCAGTTCTAGTTCAGTTCTAGTTCAGTTCTAGTTCAGTTCTAGTTCAGTTCTAGTTCAGTTCTAGTTCAGTTCTAGTTCAGTTCTAGTTCAGTTCTAGTTCAGTTCTAGTTCAGTTCTAGTTCGGTACAAGAACATTTTGGGAAAAATTCTCCTTTTAAGATAAAGTTTTTGGATAAATTTTAATTTTAATGAAAAATATTGGAAAAAAAAATTTTATTAGGAAATTTTCATAATTATCTCTTATATCGAAAATTTTCAGAAAAACTTCTTTTTTAATAGAAAATTATTCGAAAAATTAAATTTTTTATAGATTTAATGATTTAATCTTTCAAAGGCAAGAAATTCTTTGATTAATAAGTATTACTCCTTCATAAAGAAATTCATGAATTAATGATATTTCTTACATAATCATTGGAATTCTTCAAATATCTTAAGTTATTTTTAACAATATGCGTATATATTACGGAAAATTTATATCTACTGTGGGCTTAATTTTTAGAATGTAGAAACAACAATTAAAATATTATAAATATTGCTTCACGTTTGTTTTTCTTGAGTTGCCATAACTACTTTAGCAAATTGTTGCCACTTAACCAAAAAGGAAATAATAAACTTAGACAGTTAAAACTACAACAACGTTTGGTTCTTAAGTCTTTCGTTTTTGTAGCATAAACAAGCTTTATTTTGATTTTTTTACGTTTTAAATTAAAAAAGGAACTATTAAGTAATCTAATAACCATTTTAAATAAATTCTTAAACTAAATAATTCATTTCCGAAAATAATTTTATTGGAATTCAGTTTTCCATAAAAAATAAACATAAACATATTTTCAATGATACGTACTTTTGCCTAGACTTTGACGACCTTTATTTTTAATTTTCAATAACAATATTAGCAACAATAATAACAGCAAAAAATCAAATTCTTATATTAATACTTATAAATATTTATAGAAACACACAGAAAACTTGAAATGAAATCTAATATTTATGGAAAAAAACATGTTCATGTAATTCAGTTAAAGTTTTTCTTCTATTTCATTCACGAGTATAATTCAAACATGATCTCACTTTTGATTCATTAAAAAAAAAAAAAAATGTAGACCACAAGAAATACTAAATGCAACTTTTATAGAAACAACAGAAGAAAAAAAACCTACATAAACTGCAAAACAAATTATGGCAACAAAAATATATTAAATTCTGAGTTAAAAAAAAAACAATTCAGCCACAAAACACCTTGTAAACTGCAGTCTGAAATAACAAAAAAATCTAACATAAAATAAGTTGTAGTAATACATAAACTAAATTGTGTTAAGGGTGAGGGGTGCATACATAAACTTAAAAATTAGTTGTTTTTACAACAATACAAATATTTTAATCATGAGAAAAATCTCTATAGAAGCCAGCAGAGCCAGGCCCACTATAGATGTGTTTTGTTTCTTTTTCTGCGTTTTTGAGAATATCAGTTCAAAATTTTCCAGAAAAATCCTTTTTATATCTTTTCAAATATTCTTCATTTAATAGACAATTTTCGAAAAAATATAATTTTTTTTGAGCATTGCTACTCCTCATGGAAATTGTTTTGAAAAATTCTTTTGTTAAAGAAAAAATTTAGAAAAATTCTCTTTCTATAGAAAATTTTCCGAAAAATTTAGTTTCTTATAAAAATTTTTAATAAAATTCTCTAACAGACGTTTTTGAAAAATTCTCTTTTTCATATAGAATTTTTTTTGGAAATTTTCATTCGAAAAATTCTCTTTGTTTATAGAAAATTTTCGCAAAATTATCTTTTTTTATAGAAAATTTTCGCAAAATTATAATTTTTTATAGAAAAATTTCGCAAAATTATCTTTTTTATAGAAAATTTTCGCTAAATTATCTTTTTTTATAGAAAATTTTCGGAAAATTATCTTTTTTTATAGGAAATTTTCGGAAAATTATCTTTTTTTATAGAAAATTTTCGGAAAATTCTCTGTTTTAATAAATTTTTCAGAAAATTCTCTGTCTTAATAGAAAATTTTCAAAAAATTTTCGGAAAATCCTTTTTTTCATAGAAAGTTTTGTCTTTTTTTATAGAAAATTTTCGAAAACTGTTCTTTTTATAGAAAATATACGGAAAATTGTCTTTTTTATAGAAATTTTTCGGAAAATGTTCGTTTTTTATAAAAATTTTTCGGAAAATGTTCGTTTTTTATAGAAAATTTTCGGAAAATTCTCTTTCTTATAGAAAATTTTCGGAAAATTCTCTTTCTTATAGAAAATTTTCGGAAAATTCTCTTTCTTATAGAAAATTTTCGGAAAATTCTCTTTCTTATAGAAAATTTTCGGAAAATTCTCTTTCTTATAGAAAATTTTCGGAAAATTCTCTTTCTTATAGAAAATTTTCGGAAAATTCTCTTTCTTATAGAAAATTTTCGGAAAATTCTCTTTCTTATAGAAAATTTTCGGAAAATTCTCTTTCTTATAGAAAATTTTCGGACAATTCTCTTTTTTTACAGAAAATTTTCAGAAAATTCTCTTTTTTTACAGAAAATTTTCAGAAAATTCTCTTTTTTTATAGAAAATTTTCGGAAAATACTCTTTTTTTTATAGAAAATTTTCGGAAAATTCTCTTTTTATAGAAAATTTTCGAAAAATTCTCTTTTTTTATAGAAAATTTTCGAAAAATTCTCTTTTTTTATAGAAAATTTTCGGAAAATTCTCTTTTTTTATAGAAAATTTTCGGAAAATTCTCTTTTTTTATAGAAAATTTTCGGAAAATTGTCTTTTTTTATAGAAAACTTTCGGAAAATTGTTTTTTTTTTATAGAAAATTTTCGGAAAATTGTTTTTTTTTTATAGAACAATTTCGAAAATTGTCTCTTTTCATAGAAAATTTTCGGAAAATTGTTTTTTTCATAGAAAATTTTCGGAAAACTATCTTATTTATAAAAAATTTCAGGAAAACTATCTTATTTATAGAAAATTTCCGGAAAATTGTCTTATTTATAGAAAATTTCCGGAAAATTATCTTTTTTATAGAAAATCTCTTTTTTATAAAAAAATTTTATGAAAATTCTCTTTTTTTAAGAAAATTTTTTGGAAAATTCTCTTTTTTTATAGAAAATTTTCTTTTTTTATAGAAAATTTTCGGAAAGTTTTCTTTTTTTTTATAGAAAATTTTCGGAAAGTTTTCTTTTTTTTTATAGAAAATTTTCGGAAAGTTTTCTTTTTTTTATAGAAAATTTTCGATAAATTGTTTTTTAATAGAAACATTTAGGAAAGATTTCTTTTTTAGAAGAAAAATTTCGGAAAATTTTCTTCTTAATAGAAAATTTTCGGAAAATTTCCTTTTCCATATAGAAAATTTTCGGAAAATTCTCTTTTCTTTAAAAAATTTTCCGAAAATTCACTTTTCTGATAGAAAATTTTGGAAAAATTCCCTTTTTTATGAAAAAATATTGGAAAATCCTCCTTTTTTATAGAGAATTTTAGGAAAATTATTTTCTATTAAGAAAAATTTCGGAAAAATCTCTCTGTAGATCTCTCTTGTTAGACTTTCTTTTCTATAGACAATTTTCTTTTTTTATAGAAATTTTCCTTAAGATTTTCTCTTTCTCATAGAGGTTTTTAAAAAAATGCATAGAAAGTTTTAAAAAAATTATATTTTTTATAGATAATATTCGAAGAATTCTTTTTTATTTAGAAAATATTCGAAAATTTCTCCCTCTTTATAGAAAATTTCACAAATATTTTCCTTCTTATAGAATATTCTCTTTCTTATAGAAAATTTCTGATTATTTAGAGACAAATTTTCTTATTAATATAATGTTTCCGAAATTTTTACTTTTAATAGAAAATTTTCGAAAATATTTCCTTATTATAGATAATTTCCAAACAAATCCTTTTTTATAAAAAAAAAATAAAAATAATTTTTATTGAAATTTTCTTGAAATGGTCTTTTTTATAGAAAATTTTAGAAAAAGGTCTCTGTTTATAGAAATTTTTATACAAATTCTTGAAATTTATGAAAAATATTGAAAAAATTTCCAAAATTTATAATTTTAAATTTTACTCCTTGTACTTCAAACGTAAATTGTAAACCTGCAGCTTACCCTACCGCCTTAATCTTCATTCACTTGAAGAGCTGTAATATTTCTGCAGCCAACATCGTCAAGCAAGACAGACAGATAGCTGCATTTAGTTTAAGTATAAATAATTATTTCATTTAAAGTTTAGTTTGTTTTTTTTTCTTCCATGACTCATGACTGTCTCTCTCTCTCTTTTTTTAAAATAGCAACTTCTTGCAGTTTGTGCAAATGGCATTGTACTAGTATTTTGTAGCAAATAATTTCTAGATTTTTACTAAAGCTCTAAGTTAATAGCAATTTAATGTGGAATTGTAGAGTAGTCGGTTGCTGTTATAGCTGCTGCTAGAGCTGACAAAGTAGCATTACTCATGAGTAAAGACAAACTGTACAATTGTCAAGTCGAAAAAAAATATATTTTCCCACAGTCTGTCCAGTTAGTTTAAGTTGAAGCAAAACAGCAAGTGTTTGCTAATATTATATTTTGTTTTTGTAAAATTTGTGTTCGTGTTATAAATCAATACTGCATGTTTAAGAAATAATGGTAATAAAAGAGCCTCAGGAAATTCCAATAGTAAAAATGTATACAAATTATTGTAATTTAACTTAAGAAAAACGTAACAAATATTAAAAAATTGTATATTGTTTAAAAATTTTGTTTAAAATCTATAGGATTTTTTTCTATTATCAACCATTTTTCCTACAAAATTGTTAAATAATTTTTCTTATAAATTAATGATAAAAAAGTAGTAGAAAAACTACATTTATAAAACAAAATTTATTCTATAAATAAGAGTTTTACACTTTCAGTAAAATATTTAACCAATTTTGTTTTTATATGTTCATATTTAGCCAAATTTGTAAAAAGTAGTAGAAATACTACCTTTTTTAGAACCGAGATTACTGTTTAAAATAAATTTAATGAAGTTTTTAAAACTTTTAATAAGGGTTTTAGACAATGTAGCCTATAAATTTTCATATTTAGCAACATTTCTAAAAAAGTAGTAGAAATACTACCTTTTATAAAACAGGTAATTGTTGTATAAAATCCAATTAAGTACGATTTAGAAACGATTAATAAGGTTTTTGATTGAAAATTTTTATTTTGAGCAACATTTTAAAAAAGTAGTAGAAATACTATCTTTTATAAAACTGTATAAAATCTATTTAAGTACGATTTAGAAACGTTTAATAAGGTTTTTAACCATTTTCGGTTGAAAATTTTTATTTTAAGCAACATTTTAGAAAAAAGTAGTAGAAATACTACCTTTTATAAAACATATAATTGGTTCATAAAATCCATTTAAGTACGATTTAGAAACGTTTAATAAGGTTTTTAACCAATTTTGGTTTAAAATTCTTATTTTAAGCAACGTTTTAGAAAAAAGTAGTAGAAATACTACTTTTTATAAAACAGATAATTGTTATATAAAATATATTTAAGTACGATTTAGAAACGTTTAATAAGGTTTTTAACCATTTTTGGTTAACATTTTTTATTTTAAGCAACATTTTAGAAAAAAAGTAGTAGAAATACTAACTTTTATAAAACATATAATAGTTGCATAAAACCCATTTAATTACGATTTAGAAACGATTAATAAGGTTTTTAACAATTTTTGGTTTAACATTTTTATTTTGAGCAACATTTAAAAAAAGTAGTAGAAAAAATAACATTTTTAAAACAGGGAATTTATAAAACTGTATAAAATCCATTTAAGTACGATTTAGAAACGTTTAATAAGGATTTTAACCATTTGTGGTTTAAAATTTTTATTTTAAGCAACATTTTAGAAAAAAAGTAGTAAAAATATTACCTTTTATAAAACATATAATTGTTGCATAAAATCCATTTAATTACGATTTAGAAACAATTAATAAGGTTTTTAACCATTTTTGGTTTAACATTTTTATTTTGAGCAACATTTAAAAAAAGTAGTAGAAATAGTACCTTTTTTAAAACAGAGAATTGCTCTATAAATTACATGTAGATATGATTTTTAAACAATTTATAAGGTTTTTAACCATTTTTGGTTATAAATTTATAAAATTTATAGCATTTAAAAAAAGTAGTAGAAATACTACCATTTTTAAAACAGAGAATTGCTCTTCAAAATGCATGTAGAAACGATTTTTTTACAATTAATAACCGTTTTTGTTTCTAAATTTCTACAATTAGCAGCATTAAAAAAAGTAGTAGAAATACTACCATTTTTAAAACAGAGAATTGTTCTATGAAATCCATTTAAATACGACTTTTAAATGATTTATAAGGGTTTTAACTATTTTTACTTATAAATGTTTAAATTTAGCAACATTTTTAAAATAGTACTAAAAATACTACCATTTTTAAAAGCAGAGAATTGTTCTATTAAATCCCTTTAAATACGATTTTTAAACGATTAATAAGGTTTTTAACAATTTTTCCTTAAAAAAAATTTTAAAATTTCATCTTTTTTTAAAATAGTAGTAAAAATACTACCTTTTCTAAAAAGCTGAGAATTTTTCTATAAAATCCATTTAATATAATTTTCATATAATTAATAAGGTTTTTAACTAACTTTACTTATAGAATTCCATATTAGGCACCATTTTTAAAAAGAAGTACTAAAAATATTACCTTTTTTCAAAATATTTTTTCCGTCTGTCTGACAGAAAAAATGGGCGGATATATGAGTAGACGGACAGACAGACAGACAGACAGACAGACAGACAGACAGACAGACAGACAAACAAACAAACAAACAGACAGACAAACAGACAGACAAACAAACAGACAAATAGGCACACAGACAGATACACAGAGAGACCAACAGACATACAAACAGACAGACAAACAGGCAGACAGACAGACAGACAAACAGACAGACAGACAGACAGACAGACAAACAGACAGACAGACAGACAGACAGACAGACAGACAGACAGACAAACAGACAAATAGACAGACAAACAGACAGGCAAACAGACAGGCAGAAAGGTAGATATATAGACTGCGTTTTTTGTAAGAAACATAAACGGTTAGGAAAATTATTTTCTAGAAATTACTAACGCAATGACAAACCTACATATATATACCCTTCTCACAAAGGTGTAGGGTATAAATTTTATTTAAATTATATATCTATTGGCCAATATACTTGTTCAAAGCATAAATATCATTATAATTTAAAATTTCTTGCCTTTTAAATCTTCATGATTTACATAAATAAAATGAAACCCTATTAGCTACTCACAATATGGGTCACATTTTTCCCCAGTCATTATCAATTGACTATAATTTTCTTACAGGTTTAAGCAATATATCTCAACAATTTACTTTTTTTCACTTCATTTAATATTGACTCATTCATATTTGTATTAAGATTACAAAATTTTGTTACCATTTTTCTTTTTCAACAATCTACATATGGGAATATGAAATTTTTTTTTCGTTTATAAGTAATGTACATAATTTTCTTTTCAAATTTTACTTTATGCAAAAATATGTGTACATATGTATTTACAAAGTCCATTGATTTTTGTTTTCTTTGCTTTAATGTCTACTACTGCCAGATTCCATAGTTTATGCCAGTTGAGGCAATTGTAAATTTGCAAATTTTTGTTGTTGTGCACTGCAAGTGCAAATTTATGACTAAAGATAATTTCTTTTTTTTTTTTGTTTCACCATTTTAAACTGGCTGTTTAATGTGGTTGTTTTAGGCAGAGTTTTATGTGTAAACATGTTTGTGCATGCGGTTTTACAAAATCCCTTGTAACATGTCTGAAAACAAGTCATTGTTTGATACACACTTTTATTGTAAATTACTACTACTATATGTAGTTTGATTATATTTGTATTTGCAAATTATGGTAATAGGAATTCAACTAGTTGCAGTTGTTGTTAGTTTTAAACAAAATCATTTTATTTATATGCAGTTTTTGATTAAGTAAATCATGTTAAAGGAGCTTATATTACGTTCAATGAACTTTTAGGGGTGGCGGGGAGGAAAATTCGTAGAAAATGGAATGAATTAATAAGATATTATTGTAAAAGAAGTAAAAAATTTAAATTTGAATTATTAGCATTAAAACTGGCTGCAAATTGGTTTAAGTTGATAAACTGTATGCTGACAGTCATGGTAACCTAAAAACTATTAATAGTGTTTATACGACATCAGACTTGATCCTTTAATTCCATGCATTTCTTAACGAAATAGCCAAACATTCCACAGTAAGAGAGTGCTATGTTCCGGTTCATCAACATATATCTTTGCAGATTTTCTTGAAATCTGGAACTTCACTAGCAAACGAAGAGATCTGCAGTTTTATCGACATACTCCAGCTGTGAACGCTCGATTCGTGACAAAGCCCAAGAGCATACACAATAATTTCAGATTCTCTTTTGAAATCTGAAGCTTCACTAACAAGAGGTGAGACTGACAGGTTTGTCGGTATACTAAAATACAGCTACAAACACTCGATTCTTGACAGACCTAATAGTCAATCGAGGTTACCTGTAGTATAGTAAAGATCATATGGTCTCGATTCATGACAAACCTAGTAGTTAATCGATGTTACCTGTAGTATAGTAAAGATCATGTGGCCGATATATGACAAACTTTCTTAGATCATCCGAGAGTAGGTACAGCTATAGAACACAATTGGAGTGGTTGCTGACCTTTCGCCTTATGGGATTTATGCCAGAAGATTGCGATTTCTGCAGAAGCTGTCAATGCGAGGAGAATGATAAGATTGTCGCCCACTTTCTGTGCCATAGCGGAACATAGTTATAACAATACTAAACCAATCTGAGGTGAACAGAAGAACTGCTCTCCATCTGCAAATGCTCGATTTGTGATAATGGAATCTGAAACTTCTCTAGCAAGAGCTAAGGCCGAGAGCTTTGTCGGGATACTGCTTTCCAGCTGCAAATAATCGATTCGTAATAGCGTCAACAAGCATACACAAAGATCATATATATCGCCCGATATATAACCCATAGCGATCCCAAGCCTAGTTAAATTTTCCGATACAACAACTACGGAACATAATTGCACTGGTTGCTGGCCTTTTGGACCCATTTCCAAAAGATTGAATCTTCTAAGAAACGAATGCTGCAGAAGCTGTCATGACATAGATGAAGAAAAGGTTTTTTAATGTCAATGTTCGGCTATAGCGGACTTAACTAATTGGTCGGAATTGAACATACGAAAGACGTATACAGAGGAAAAAAGAAATGTGCACGCCTGGTACCAAATTGACATCAAAGATTTTATAATTTTTCAATAACATTCGTTGTCAAAGTATATACATACGTACGACAATACTATGTAATGTTGACAACGTTGCGTTGCAACAATTCGTCGTCGAAATCTAAATTTTATACACATCCATTGTCTAAATGTTAACAAACGTTGTAAGCTCATTATTAACAACGGATTGTTTGTCAATAGTGAGCTAACCACATTTGTTAACATTTAGACAACGGTTGTGTATAAAATTTAGATTTCCGCAACGAATTGTTGTAATGTTGTCAACATTACATAGTGTTGTCGTACGAATGTATATACTTTGGCAACGGATGTTATTGAAAAATTACAAACAGTTTGGTGTCAATTTGGTACCAGGCGTGTATATTATTTTTTCCCTCTGTGTATACTAACATGCTGATCCTTTATCTTTGCATGATATTAATTTTAGTGTTTATAAACCGGTTAACCGGTTAACCGAAAAACCGGTTTTTATTGCATATTTCGGTTTTTCGCAAACCGGTTTTTTAAAACATTGGTTTTCGGTTAACCGGGTTATCCGGTTTTTAAGTCTCGGTTAACCGGTTTCAAAAAAATCTAATTTTTAGTACAAAATTTTATGTTTTCTTTGATATTTTATTGTGATTTTTAAAAATTTTGGATAGATAATTTTAAACATTATTTTCCGTTTGTGCATATGAAAACAGACCTAAGATTGTTAAACAAATATTATCTATATACTTACTTGTTTACTGCGTGAGTATAGTAAAAATCGAGAAGTTTCTCAAACGTTCTCAAAACGGACTTTATTTATCGAAACATAAGGATTGTTGTTGCCGTCCGAGAACTTATGCTGCTGGGGTTTTTCACAAACTGTAATGGCGCTTAGGTTGATTGACAGGAAGTCAGAATGACACCTGTCAATATTCCTAAGCGTCATTCACAGTAATTTGAACAACCACAGGCGTAGTGAGTGGAGGGAGGTCACTGTCTATGTCGAGACAATCGTCGCGAACCTGAACACTGTTTATAGTTCTGGGCATAATTTTTGCTATTGATATATATGGTCAATTTATCCCTCGTATGGCAACTTCCATATACCTAACGAATCAATAATATCTTCAGATCTATATAAGTTTGTTTTCTTATGATATATTAATGTACATATCTATACTAAAAAATGCAAATATCTTATTAAGTAATTTATAATATTTCGCAAAATGACATTTTTCAACTATATATTATAATATTTTAAAGATTTCCAAACATTTCGGTTAACCGGTTTAACCGGTTTTTTATACTCGGTTAACCGACAAACCGGTTTTTTAGAAATGGTTAATTTTCGGTTAACCGAAAAACCGGTTTTTCCAAAAGTCGGTTTTTTATAAACACTAATTAATTTTCGACCGCATAATGTATATATCTTCAGGATCCTTATAGATAAAGGAGTTCATTAAGCCATGTCCGGCTGTCTATATACCCATTTGTATATCCGTCTGTCCGTATATCCGTCTGTCTATATATCCATCTGTTTGTATGTCCGTCTGTCTGTTTGCCCGTCTATCTGCATGTTTATTAAAATCAATTTTCTGAAGAATCCAGATATCTTCGGCATTCAACTCTTAAATAATTCTATCAGATAATTTCGAGAAATTTTCTATTTAAAATTTTGAAAATCGGTCCATAAATATATTCGAAACAGATTCCGAAACAACCGATGAAAATATTTTCAAAAATTAAATTTTTCATAACATAACAAAACAGAAACCACATTAATCTTCATTGTTATATGTTGTTGTTATATTTTGTTTTTGTATATCAGAAGTTAACGGTAGAAAATAACAACAACAACATAAATCATATGTTTTTGTTGTTTTGTTTTTCTGGCATATAAGATATGTTACAGTGAATAAAAAAAGTCAAGGATGGAAAGAATTTATGAATGAAATTCAGCTTGTTTTGAAAAATTATTTATTTAAAAACTAAAATATTTAAAAAAATTTTAAATTTTGAAATAACTTTTAAAGTGTTTAAAAAAATTTAAGACATTTTAAAAAATATTAAACAATTTTTTTTTAATCATTTCGATTAGAGTTAGCGAAGCACCCCGGGTACCCAAGTATTTTATATTTTAGTACATCGCCATAGCTTGGCTCCTTACAAAACGTTTCTTAACCAACAGAGGAGTTTGGCTAATGTTATCCTTTTTAATTATATATTTTTTTTAAAGTTTGTGTCTTAAATCTTTTGTTTCTATTACGCAGCTTAACTAATTTTTTCATTTAAAAAAGAATTTCTCAAACATTAAACATAAATTTTGTTATTAAAATCACTCACTAAGTTTGTCTGCTAAGTCTTTTGTTTTCAGTTTTTATTTAAAACAAATTTATTTTAAATAATTCCTTTACTTTTACCAAATTTTCATAAAAACTTATAAATAAACATAAAAATTTCTTTTATGTTTTTTTTTCCAAAACACAGACTTTTGGCTTATTAAACACATTAAATGCCAAAAAAACACAAAAAATCTCTTTACTTACAATTATTATAAAACACAATAAGATCTTAGAAACTTCAAAAATAACAAAAATAATTAATTTTAGTTTCAAGCTCTAATGAACACTGACCAACCACTAACATCAACAAACGTTTACAAACTACACACAATAAATAAATAAAAATTTTGAAAAGAAATATTATTTAAACAAAATAAATAAACTACAGAAGAGAGATAGATAAAAGTTGTCAATCAAAAAAAAAAGTTTGACCATGAAAGTATAAATATGCACAAATTAAAAAGAAATTCATTTGTTTATTATTATAAATGACAATTACACAAGCAAACAAAAAAAAAAACGAAATAAGTAAAACTAACTAAATCTATAGTTTATAAACACAAAAGCACGTACCATAGTGCAAGTGAAAAAACAATTTTGTTATAGAAATTAAAACAAAATATAAAAAAAACAACAATAACTAAGTTAAGCTAAACTTAAAAAGGAGACGCTATAAAATACTAAAAATAGTGGGTGCGTGTTGAAAAGCAATTTCACTTTCATTTTTAAAATCAAATCAAAATAATGAAAAAACCACATACCAAATGAAACGAACTGAAATGTTAAGGTAGGTAAATGCTAATTAACATAAATTATAAAATACACCCATATGTACATATATATGTAGTATGTATGTATGTGCTTGTAGAAAACATAAATATTTAATGAAATTAATTTAAAATTTTAATCAGGAAAAATTAGTCAATTTATTTTCGTTTAATTATGATTTTCTATTCATAATTGTCAAAAGATGTAAGTATAAATATGGAAAATTAAATTTTTAAATAGAAATATTTTGTTTATGTATTAAACAAGGCAACATTAACATATACATATATACATATTTCATAATTTGACTAGCCTAGACTATAGACTGGACTATGGATTAGATTATAGACTATATTATAGACTATACTATATATACTATGGATTAGATTATGGACTATACTACTACTAGACCACAGACTAGACCATAGACTTGAACGTAGAATAGACTATAGACTAGACTATAGACTAGACTATAGACTAGACTATAGACTAGACTATAGACTAGACTATAGACTAGACTATAGACTAGACTATAGACTAGACTATAGACTAGACTATAGACTAGACTATAGACTAGACTATAGACTAGACTATAGACTAGACTATAGACTAGACTATAGACTAGACTATAGACTAGACTATAGACTAGACTATAGACTAGACTATAGACTAGACTATAGACTAGACTATAGACTAGACTATAGACTAGACTATAGACTAGACTAGATAGACTAGACTATAGACTAGATAGACTAGACTATAGACTAGACTAGACTAGACTATAGACTAGACTAGACTAGACTATAGACTAGACTATAGACTAGACTATAGACTAGACTATAGACTAGACTATAGACTAGACTATAGACTAGGACTATAGACTAGACTATAGACTAGACTATAGACTAGACTATAGACTAGACTATAGACTAGACTATAGACTAGACTATAGACTAGACTATAGACTAGACTATAGATAGCTATAGAAGACTATAGACTAGACTATAGACTAGACTATAGACTAGACTATAGACTAGACTATAGACTAGACTATAGACTAGACTATAGACTAGACTATAGACTAGACTATAGACTAGACTATAGACTAGACTATAGACTAGACTATAGACTAGACTATAGACTAGACTATAGACTAGACTATAGACTAGGACTATAGACTAGACTATAGACTAGACTATAGACTAGACTATAGACTAGACTATAGACTAGACTATAGACTAGACTATAGACTAGACTATAGACTAGACTATAGACTAGACTATAGACTAGACTATAGACTAGACTATAGACTAGACTATAGACTAGACTATAGGCTAGACTATAGACTAGACTATAGACTAGACTATAGACTAGACTATAGACTAGACTATAGACTAGACTATAGACTAGACTATAGACTAGACTATAGACTAGACTATAGACTAGACTATAGACTAGACTATAGACTAGACTATAGACTAGACTATAGACTAGACTATAGACTAGACTATAGACTAGACTATAGACTAGACTATAGACTAGACTATAGACTAGACTAGACTAGACTATAGACTAGACTATAGACTAGACTATAGACTAGACTATAGACTAGACTATAGACTAGACTATAGACTAGACTATAGACTAGACTATAGACTAGACTATAGACTAGACTATAGACTAGACTATAGACTAGACTATAGACTAGACTATAGACTAGACTATAGACTAGATTATAGACTAGACTATAGACTAGATTATAGACTAGACTATAGACTAAACTATACTATAGACTATATATAAAAAATATTCGAACTTTTGAAAGCTGTCTTAAAACTATTTTAGTAACATGTGATTTTGTTTACTGCATTTTTTTTTTTATTAAAAATTTTCAACAATTCATTAAAAATTCAATTTATTTTATTTATTTTTCTTTTTTATGTGTCTTTTTTTTTGGAATTTCTTCTAAACCTGTTGGATTACATTGTTTAAACACAAACTATTTTTTTTTTTTCTTTTAGGCCTTTGAAGTGTTTGAATGACAATTCGTATGGTGGCTGTATGGCTCTGTCTGGGTTATTAATGATCTTCGTGCTCATCATCTTTATAATGATCATATAAAAATTCATGATCTTAATAATGTTCATGATCATTATAAATATGTTGCATCTTGTTTTTTTAGTTTAATGGGTTTGTTGATACAGTGACATTGTTTATGGCGTTTTTATGGTTTTTTGTTTATTTTCGTAAGAAAACAAGATAGAAAACTTTCGCTTTTTTCTTTTTTTTTTAATAAAACGTATAAAATTTTAAGAATAAATATGAAATGTGTGGTTTTAATAAAGGTATTTTTGTTGTTATTATTTAAGCTTTAAGAGGGATTAACGAAATTTTTTTAGTTAAAAATTAACAAAAACTTAAGTTTTGTTTATTAATTTTTTAGTTTTCCCTGGAGGGAAATTGATTAGATTTCGTGTTATTTATATTTTAATTAACTGGATTTATTTAAATATTTAAATTTGTTATGTGGAATTTATAATAAATATTTTACTTCAAAGGCGGTTTTAAGAGAACTGAAAAGTTTGTTTACGTTTAAGAAGTAAAAGTTTTATATTCGGCTGTAGCGAATCTTAAATACCCTTCTCCATAAAATATAATAAAAAATAAATTTATTTTATATATTTTATTTATAATAAATTTTATTAAAAAAATTATATTTTTTTATATTTTAACTTTTATTTAGTTTTATTTCAAAATACAACAACATATTACAATGAAGTTGCATGTTGTTGTTTTCGTTGAGAGTAGCTATGTTCAGAATTTTGTTCATATCTCCCTTATTTATGAACCGATTTTACTGATTTTAAATAGAAAACTATCCGGAATCATGTGTGATAGTATTATTGGAAATTTGGATACCGAAGAAGTCTGGGGTCTTTTGAAAATTAATTGCAACAGACAGATAGATAGACGAATATTACTAAATCTACTCCGCTATCTATAAGGATCCAAAATATATACATACTTTATAGTATCGACAAATTATATAGAGGAAAGTAAAGCGAAAAGCAAATTTCCCCGGGAGTTATCTTGATTATTGTAATCCGGGGGGAAAGAGGTGCTACAGGTATCTGTAGTCTATCGGTGCTATAAACTAGAGGAGTAATTTGACTCTCGATCTGATCAGAGAACCTAATCTATATGTTACTAGGTAGGAGGGCAAATATTTGGACTTTGCATTGTGCAGGTTATGGGTGAGGTGGTTTATCCGGTTAAACGAGAGACTCGTTAAGAGA
>NW_023995068.1:70000-158990 GCF_015586225.1 Lucilia sericata | reverse complement strand
GTTAGTTAGTTAGTTAGTTAGTTATTAGTTAGTAGTTAGTCGTTAGTTAGTAGTTAGTTAGTTAGTTAGTTAGTTAGTTAGTTAGTTAGTTAGTTAGTTAGTTAGTTAGTTAGTAGTTAGTTAGTTAGTTAGTTAGTTAGTTAGTTAGTTAGTTAGTTAGTTAGTTAGTAGTTAGTTAGTTAGTAGTTAGTAGTTAGTTAGTTAGTTAGTTAGTTAGTTAGTTTAGTTAGTTAGTTAGTTAGTTAGTTAGTCGTTAGTTAGTTTAGTTAGTTCTAGTTAGTTAGTTAGTAGTTAGTTAGTTAGTTAGTTAGTTAGTTAGTTAGTTAGTTAGTTAGTTAGTTAGTTAGTTAGTTAGTAGTAGTTAGTTAGTTAGTAGTTAGTTAGTTAGTTAGTTAGATAACGTGAGGAGTCAAATCCTAAATCGAGGAATTTTACCATTAACTCGCCTAGAAGAAAAGTGTAGTTGCCCTTTCCAAAATTGGGAAGGCGCCGATTGAAAGGGCTGTCAAAACCGGCCCCGACAAGGACACTAAAACACCTAAGAGAGTACCCAAAGCATCATTAGCAAGTACTAGCAATGTTGAGGAGTCAAATCCTAAAAGCGAGGAGGAAATCACTCACCCGCCAGAAGACAGAACAGCAATGCTCTCCAGAATTGGGAATGTGTCTATTAAAAATATTGCTATTCCTATGCCTGATAAGGACACCGCAGTGCCATCTACAGTACTCACTGCATTAATAGCCACTTCAGGCTATCCGGAGGAGTCAAATCCAAAGAGCGAGGAGGTGACCACCAACTCGCTGGAAGACAGTTTAATGGATGACCATGATTGAGGTTATCCAAATAAACCTCCATCGGAGCGAGACAGCTACCAACGCTCTGATGGCTAAAATCAACACAGGTAAAATACATATAGCTTTAATCCAGGAACCTTGGACGATTCGCAACAAGGTTTCTGGATTAAATCACGTAAATTTCCAACTTTTCTACGCTGATACAGGATCTCGCCCGAGAACATGTATCTTATGTCACAAGAACTTATGTTTTCTCCTCTCAACAGGATTATCAACATCGGATGCAACGGTGCTGAAGCAAGGTCGTGGCAACATATTCCTTGCATCTATTACCTGCCTTTCGATTCTCCGACACTACCACCAACGTCGGATCTGATGAAACTGGTTGAAGAGGCACAAAGGAAAAATAAGAAAATTGTAATAGGTTGTGATGCCAACTCGCATCATGTAGCTTGGGGTAGTACAAACACCAATCGCAGGGGACAAGCCCTCATGGATTTCTTTAATACTAAAGACTTGATAACATTGAACTTAGGTAATAAAGCTACCTTCGTCAATAGAATCAGAGAAGAAGTATTAGATATAACTATATGTTCAGAAGAGCTTATAAACGAAATTCAGGATTGGAGAGTTTCGGACGAGCACTCCTTTTCTGATCATCGGTACATAAGATTCAAAATACTAAGGCCACCACCAAAGCCGATAAAGTTTCGGAATAAGTCTAAAACTAATTGGACAATGTTCGGGACCTTACTAAAGAACCGTTTAGGTCAGGACACTTTTCAATGTCGAAATAAAGAGGATATAGATGCCAAAGTGGAAACGTTCACAAGTGCCCTGGTTGAATCGTTCGAGGACAGCTGCCCTCTGCGAGAGCGGAGATCTGCCCAGGAAAAACCCTGGGTAACTGGGGAGATCCGGAACCTTGGGAAGACTCTTCGCAAACTATTTAACCGGGCACGGCGTAAAAAGACCGCAGTATACTGGGATGAGTATCGTAATAAACTTGGTGAATATAAGAAAATCGTTCGAAAAGCCAAACGAGGCTCCTGGAAACTTTTCTGTGAACAGGTAGATAGCGTAAATGACGTATCGAAGATAAAAAAATTCCTATCCAAAACTCATGTCCAACCGGAATCTATGATCGATGACACGGGCAGGAGGCTTGAGGATATGGAGGAGACAATGAAACTCCTAATGGATTCTCATTTCCCACCCGGTATATCGAATAACATAGATGAACCGATATTGGAGGAAGGGGAGGGTAACACGGAAATAGTTATTACAACTGACATGGTTAAAGGGGCAATCAAGAGCTTTGCTCCCTATAAAGCTGCAGGGCCGGATGGAATTTTCCCGGCACTTTTGCAGATGGAGGCGGGACTGGTTTCCGTACATCTGTCACAGATATTCACTGCATGCTTAAAATTGGCATATACCCCAGTTAAATGGCAGGATGCAAGGGTAATATTTATACCCAAACCAGGGAAACCTAGCTATGCGACACCTAAGTCCTATCGACCGATAAGTCTTACGTCCTTCCTACTTAAAACCTTGGAACGGATAGTCGATAGCATGGTTAAAAGCAGCATACCATACAATGACCTTAAATATAAGCAGCATGCTTATGTAAAGGGACGATCGGTGGAAACCGCTTTAAATGAAGTTGTCCACTACATAGGTGAATCTTTCGATAGCAAACTGTATACACTGGCAGTATGCATTGACATCGAAGGCGCTTTCAATAACGTGCACACTGATACCCTTATCCAATCCCTAGACCAGTTTTATGTTGACCGGGTGCTCCGTAACTGGATCAACTACATGCTAAGGAACAGATGGATAAGCTGCGAGATGTACGATATAACTATAAGGAAAAAGGTATTTCGAGGTATACCACAGGGTGGCATTTTGTCACCTTTACTCTGGGTCACCACGATTAATAGCCTCCTAAGGACCCTAACCGAGAAAGGACTTAGACCTGTCTGCTATGCAGACGATGTCGTAATACTTTTAAAGGGAAAGGATCCAAATTACTTGTGTAGAAGAGCTGAGGAGGCTCTGAATACGGCCTTGAGCTGGGCTCAACCGAGAGGCCTCAATGTTAACCCGGCGAAGACGGAAATCTGTCTTTTCACAAGAAAGACAAAAATTTCTACATATACTGAACCTTGCTTCTTGGGCAAGAAGATACCGGTGACAGACAAAGTTAAGTACTTAGGTGTAATACTTGACCGGAAATTAAAATGGAGACACCACATAGAGGATAGGATCAACAAGGCACATCGGTGCTGGGCGATATGTAGGAGAACCATAGGCATGAAATGGGGGTCTTAGTCCTACTATGACAAATTGGCTTTATAAAAGTGTAATTAGACCAATTCTAGCTTATGCTTCAATAATCTGGTGGACTGCTTTGGACAAAAAGTGTAATATCAAATTACTACAAGGAGTTCAGCGTACATGCTGCTTGGGTATAAGTGGTGCCATGTGTACTACTTCAACCAAGGCTCTGGAAACGTTGCTAGATATTCCACCCATTGAAACATATATAAGATATGAGGCGGCGCTTACAGCCGAACGGCTCTTTACTTTAGGCGAACTGGCCAGAAAACGGTTATAGGACACGTCATCAATGTATACTGGACACATTGGAAGGTTATACACATTCATCGGACGTGCCTGATCGCATACCAGACACTGAATATGTCGGAAACTTTGAAACGCTAATCCCAGATAGAATGTCTTGGTCAAGCGGAACATTAGAGCAAATACCAGTAGGAATCCGTTGCTACACGGATGGCTCTAAATTAGGGGACAAAGTGGGTCTGGGGTTCTATATTGAAGACCCAGAAACAGAAATATACCACCGTTTACCTAATCATAACACAAGCTTCCAGGCAGAAGTACGAGCAATAACGGAATGTGTAAATTGGATTAGAATAAATATGGCGCCCACAGGGCTTAATATATTTACCGACAGCCAGAAGGCAATTTGTGCGATATCAGGTGATAGAATTAAATCTAAGACCGTATTGGATTGTAAGAAAGCTTTAACTGAATACTCTCCCAGAGGTAAGGTTCACATCATATGGGTACCAGGCCACTCGGGAGTAATCGGCAACGAAAGGGCGAATGCAATAGCTTTAAAGGGAAGGGAGCTCGATGTAGTTAACCTGACAAACGCAAAACCATTCGACGCAACAAAAGCTGAATTAAAAATATGGATGAGAGAATCCCATAAGGCCTCTTGGAATAATGAAACGGTGGGTAGAACCACAAAGATTCTATGGGGTGACCCTGATGAGAGCAAGACGAGAAATCTTCTCAAAATGAGCAAGTCTGAGGTTAGTATGATGGTACGTATTCTCAGTGGACACACAGGATTACGAGCACATCTATACAAAATTGGACGTGCGAATTCAGACGAATGTAGAGCATGTGGAGAGGACAGTGAAACTCTGGAGCACTTTCTTTGCCATTGTCAGGCATTCGTCGAAGTTAGATCCAAGTATCTTGGAAGTGATGTTATTCCGGAAATAACATTCTTAACCAACACCGATTGGAAGATTCTTAGGAATTACGTCCAGGAAACTGAGTTTCTGAACATTCAGTAAACAATTTTTTTTTTTTTTTTTTTTTTTTTTTTTTTTTTTTTTTTTTTTTTTTTTCTTGAATTGGAGCGCACAACAGGCCCGATAGTGGCCTAGGTGTATTTCTTCGGATTTGATGTAGTATACATCCTCCTATCAACCTAACCTAACCTAACCTAGTTAGTTAGTTAGTTAGTTAGTTAGTTAGTAGTTAGTTAGTTAGTTAGTTAGTAGTTAGTTAGTTAGTTAGTTAGTTAGTTAGTTAGTTAGTTAGTTAGTTAGTTAGTTAGTTAGTAGTTAGTTAGTTAGTAGTTAGTTGGTTAGTTAGTTACTTAGTTAGTTAGTTAGTTAGTAGTAGTTAGTTAGTTAGTTAGTTAGTTAGTTAGTTAGTTAGTTAGTTAGTTAGTTAGTTAGGTTAGTTAGTTAGTTAGTTAGTTAGTTAGTTAGTAGTTAGTTAGTTAGTTAGTTAGTTAGTTAGTAGTAGTTAGTTAGTTAGTTAGTTAGTTAGTAGTTAGTTAGTTAGTTAGTAGTTAGTTAGTTAGTTAGGTTAGTTAGTTAGTTAGTTAGTTAGTTAGTTAGTTAGTTAGTTAGTTAGTTAGTTAGTAGTTAGTTAGTTAGTTAGTTAGTTAGTTAGTTAGTTAGTTAGTTAGTAGTTAGTTAGTTAGTTAGTTAGTTAGTTAGTTAGTTAGTTAGTTAGTTAGTTAGTTAGTTAGTTAGTTAGTTAGTTAGTTAGTTAGTTAGTAGTTAGTTAGTTAGTAGTTAGTTAGTTAGTTAGTTAGTTAGTTAGTTAGTTAGTTAGTTAGTTAGTTAGTTAGTTAGGTAGTTAGTTAGTTAGTTAGTTAGTTAGTTAGTTAGTTAGTTAGTTAGTTAGTTAGTTAGTTAGTTAGTTAGTTAGTTAGTTAGTTAGTTAGTTAGTTAGTTAGTTAGTTAGTTAGTTAGTAGTTAGTTAGTTAGTTAGTTAGTTAGTTAGTTAGTTAGTTAGTTAGTTAGTTAGTTAGTTAGTTAGTTAGTTAGTTAGTAGTTAGTTAGTTAGTAGTTAGTAGTTAGTTAGTTAGTTAGTAGTTAGTTAGTTAGTTAGTTAGTTAGTTAGTTAGTTAGTTAGTTAGTTAGTTAGTTAGTTAGTTAGTTAGTTAGTTAGTTAGTTAGTTAGTTAGTTAGTTAGTTAGTTAGTTAGTTAGTTAGTTAGTTAGTTAGTTAGTTAGTTAGTTAGTTAGTTAGTTAGTTAGTTAGTTAGTTAGTTAGTTAGTTAGTTAGTTAGTTAGTTAGTTAGTTAGTTAGTTAGTTAGTAGTAGTTAGTTAGTTAGTTAGTTAGTTAGTTAGTTAGTTAGTTAGTTAGTTAGTTAGTTAGTTAGTTAGTTAGTTAGTTAGTTAGTTAGTTAGTTAGTTAGTTAGTTAGTAGTAGTTAGTTAGTTAGTTAGTTAGTTAGTTAGTTAGTTAGTTAGTTAGTAGTTAGTTAGTTAGTTAGTTAGTTAGTTAGTAGTTAGTTAGTTAGTTAGTTAGTTAGTTAGTTAGTTAGTTAGTAGTTAGTTAGTTAGTTAGTTAGTTAGTTAGTTAGTTAGTTAGTTAGTTAGTTAGTTAGTTAGTAGTTAGTTAGTTAGTTAGTTAGTTAGTTAGTTAGTTAGTTAGTTAGTTAGTTAGTTAGTTAGTTAGTTAGTTAGTTAGTTAGTTAGTTAGTTAGTAGTTAGTTAGTTAGTTAGTTAGTTAGTTAGTTAGTTAGTTAGTTAGTTAGTTAGTTAGTTAGTTAGTTAGTTAGTTAGTTAGTTAGTTAGTTAGTTAGTTAGTTAGTTAGTTAGTTACATATGTGTATTATATTCTAACAAAATGCGGAACTGGCCATAACCTATGTTGGAAATTGAACATTACTTAAGGACATTTTATCCTTAAATACTTAAATTTAATGTTGTTTAACTATTTACATATGTATATGTTCGTATATTTGTATTTAAAAGAGTAACTGACCTCGATTATAGTAAAGTCCTAATCCAACAAACCTTCAACGAAATATAAACAATTTTATTAAACCATAAAGCATTATGCACATTTAACCTTAAGAGTTACTAACTGAAAAAATATTAAACTAATATGCAACAATAATTAACAGCGTCAAAAGCAGAACAATATTAAAAGTGGCAGTTACAAAACCAAAAAAAAATAATTTTTTAACTTGCAGCTAAATAAAAGCGAGCAACAAGAAAAAAAGAGAAAAATTAAATAAAATTTGTATTAATAAATTAAAAACCAGCACAAAAAATAAATACTCATTACTAAAGGTACTAGAGGTAGTAATATAAATTGTGTGTTTGAGCAAACAACTACTATTGCTGTATAAAAACCAACACTTTAATATAATTTTTCATTTTTTTTTTCAAAAACCACAAAATGTAGACGTAGTATCCGCTTTAAGCCCCGTTTACTTAGTTTTTTTCATTTTATATTACTCTTTTGCTAGCTTAATATCAATGACTTGGTTTGCAGGGTAAAAAAAACTAAATAAAATCACAGAATATTCACAAAAGTGATGTAGAAAACTGGCATACAAATTAAAATCATTTTATGTGGTCCTTTTGTACAGAAAAATAAATTACGATGAAAAAAAGTGAAACTAGTAAATAAGCTATATATTATGTATGTATGTTCAAACATTATACTGCATATTTAATATTGTGCATAATAAAATGCATCCTAGGAATATAAAATGCAGAAAAAATAATACTGTAATGAAAAATGATGAAATCTACAAGCTACTCTAGAAAGAAATAAATCAAAACAATATTTTTTGTTTGCATCTTTAGTGTGATTTTTGCACCCTAGTGAAAAGGGTACATACATAAATGTTTGTCATTACGTTTGTAATTTTTACTATCATATAATGTATATATTTTATGAATCTTTATAAATAGCGAAGTCGATTTGGAGATGTGCATCTGTCTGACAGTAAGTAGGCCTCAGATGTCTGCGATATACAAATCTTGAATAGGTCTATTAAAATATAAAACAAGTAAGATATTATAGTCGGGCGTGTCCGACCATACAATAGCCTACACCAGTTAAGAGAATAGAATATAATGTGATTTATTTTTCATAATAAAGCTTGAATTGCTTAATTACCAGTAAAGCTAGGTGAAAAGTGGTCTGATCATAAACATTTTCAAGGTCATTCGAGACCAGAAAGCCTACAAGGGATGACGTGATCTCAATCTACACTGATGGTTCAAAGACAAAAAAGGGGCACGGAATCGGCAATCTTCTCCGAACAACTGAATCTTCTATTGTCTCTGCGACTACCTGACACCTGCACGGTCTTTCAGGCAGAGATATGTATATGCCATCGATACATCCACGAGAAGAATCCGGGAACTGAGTCTAGAAAATTCGACCATACATATACTTATACTAGGACAGCCTTGCATCAATCAAGAATATTAATCATTGGTACAACTGACACAACATCACGTTGAGTTGATAAGGGATTCAGGATATGATGGCATCCGAGGAAGGAAATATCTGATTAATGCACAACCAAAGGGTCGTCCATAGACTTAACCCTTGCACAAAGGAATATTCACACTGCTCTGGTGACCCTATCAAAATTGATGGATGACTGGGCTTTGAGAGAGACAAATATCGCTACTTATAGAATATCGAGACTGCTCTGGCCCACTCTGACAACGGCTAGGTTACCCACGTTATAGCTGCTATAGAAGTTGTTCGGAGGGTACAACACCTTCTATATGATTGTCCAGCCTTACAAGAGCACTCTACTACTCTATCTAGGTAGAGATTTTTTCCATGATCTGTACTGTCTCAGAGATGTGTGACTAGTAAATATGATCGGTTTTATTAGTAATTCCGGCTGGTTTTCACGGGGACCACAAGAACTATGTAATCAACAAAATTAGGGAGTGAAACTATTCTCTCAACATAAGGAAATTGCAATTCCAAGTGTATCACAATGGGCCACAAGGCTTCCGAGTGAACTCGCTAACTAGGGAGCAACCCACGTTACCTAACCTAACCATTTTCAATAGATTATGGTGAAGAGTATATGAGATTCGATATAGTCCAATTTAGCACTGTTACTTGTTTTCATTTAAAATTTTACCTCCGTATGCGGTCAACACAGTGACTACAAAAAAAAATTGATTGATAACCCTTTGAAACAACATGGAAATGATAAAATAAATAATTACGATGATATTAAAAATAGAGAATAAGATGTAAAAAATACTGGAATAAATTTGTTAAACAAAATAAAAAGAAGTAGTTTTAGAGATGAAATTGGGGCCAAGTACTTACCATATTCGTTTACAAGTAACAACTCAAATAGGTACTTACAAACAGAAGTTAAAAAGTTGTTTTGTTGTATCGATATTACCAATTTGCAATGCCCAACCGTTTGGGAAAATTCCATCTTCTATCCTTTGGGTACTATCGTACCTTCAACAGACAGAGAGAGAGACAGACGGATGGACGAATGTCGAAAGTTTAACGTGAACACCTGCCTTGACGGCCTAATTTCACGGTGGTCTTTTTCATCCACTGGGTTGACTAGAGAGGTCTACCACGCGCCCCTGAATTCTTTAATGAAGAACATGGCTGAGCCATAAAGAACTCGAGCTATCTAATCTCTTGCCATAGTAGCCCCGTTGCGGAATGACAGGCAGCATGGGAACAATCCCAATGCAAACCCCGACAAGGAAAAAGCAATCACTGGTCTAAAGTCAATAGAAGGGGGTGACAAGTCCCAACATCAGGTGAAATCAATCTTCCGGTAAGCCGGAAGGTGACCACTCTTATGATGTCATGAAAGATTGCATTATTCCAAATGCATTCCCCATCATCTAATGACCCATTCCAGTGCATTCCTTAACCTCTTAAAGCCCGCGCAATCACACTACTAAGATGGCTCTGTTGGTTTGGCAACAGCACCTAGAGACGTATTTGGTAGCTCGAAATATCCAACCAATAAATCAGCATCCATCTGTATGTCAGATAATGTGACAAAGGATGTAGAAATTTCCAAAGTCAATTCGAACCCAATAATTGCTCCGACGAGTTGAGGGAACGGACCTCAACCATATGTCGCGTAGCATGAAACAATATGACTCCTGTTGAGATGGCAACGGCACTGAGAACTGCCCTGAAGTAAAAGGTCTACTAAATCAGTACTAGTCTCCTGTGGAGGAAGGAGACTTTCCCGATCGTTCACCAATTACATCAGTTCCATTCTCAGACCATATAGAACGATCTACAGAATGACAGGCAACTACCAAGTATCAACCTGAAAATTCCCCAACCTATACTGGCGCCCTACTACGCGAAGAGTAAGAGATACTCATCGGGTTCAGGAATCTCAACAAATGTCACATCACCCAGTGACATTTGTTGAGATGGCAACAGCACCGGAGAGAGAATCCAGACATATTTAGCATTTGGATATATCAGTCCTTAAACCAACATTCTCTCCCCGCGATTTGGGTTTCAACCACAGCCACTACGTGGATCCCGAAGGAACCTCAACCAATTGACCGGTCAGGACTAGGTCTTGTGGGCAACCGGCCACACGTAGTGCCAGATTATATGGTGCTCTGGTTAGACCCCATGTCAAATCATTCCAAGGCTATGTCGAGGATACATTTGACATCACCACTTTATAGTCCCAGCTGACTAGAGATACTGGTAGCATCTCTTTACCCCGGGATTACAATACACCATGATGGACATTTCATCATGGAAACATGACCCGGGAGGAAGACGGATGGACGGACGGACATGGCTAGATCGTCCTAGAATTTTACCCAGAATATACACTTTATGTAATCTACGAGAGATATCTCGATGTGCTACAAAGGGAAAACATCAGAATGTTTTATGGTGGTTATATAAAAAAGACTAAACTTTGCAATTTTTCTTAGACACTGTTGATAATACAAACGCTTTAACTTAAAAAAAAAATACCTGTATTATATGCTTATTTACAAAAATGAAAGATCTCTGCGAAAAAAGTATGGTATTGTACTAGTAAAAGTGTTTCTAACACTATGTCCACTTCAGTGACAGTCGCGTTAAAAAAGAAAGAAATCACTTTTTCAAACTATCTTTTTTTTATTTTTTTGCAAACGTCACAGGAAGCGCAGCACCCAAGACAGCTTAGATGCTAATGCAACCGGTAAAAGTAGTTGCCTTAAGTAAAACTTTTGCATTAAATTCAGCTACTTTGAGTAGTTATCTCAAATAGTTCTTAGCTTAGTTTTTGTTCACTTATTTGTTTGTTAGCTTTTATTTTTGTAACTATGAGCAATGTAATTCATACATATTTGTTGTTGCTTCTTTTTTTTTGCACAGGAATTTTACTTTTTTTCTAAGCTTTTTACTATAGTTTATAGAGGCAAAAGTAAAACGGAACTAAAAGATATATGTGTGTATGTAGAGGAGGCAGTGAGATTGTGTACATGTTGTGAAAAAGTAAAACGTTGAGGTTTGGCATGAAATATTATACTTTAAGCTATGGCATATAAAACAGCTGTGTGTATTCTATGCAATTTAAACTGAAAATAAAGGATAAAAATTTATAACTAAAAAATAGAAATTGTTTTATTTGAGTTTATTTTTCACTAAAGGCTAAGAACACCTAAGCGACCCTTTTGTTATGATTGTAGTTTTATTTATACAAAAATAGAAAAATGAAAAAGAAAAAACTATTTTGTTGCTTTAGAATTGTTTTATTTCGAAATTCACCAACGTAGATAATGTGAAAATTTATTAGCTGGTTGTTTAATTTGTTACTTGGTAAATATGAGTTATGGTCAATAATAACTGGGAGGGTGGGAGTTAGTTAGACGGTGGTAATGATAACAAATTTACTAATGCTGAAAGCTAATATTTAGTTTTGTTGACCATATAAAATATTTTAAGCGGATTTAGCTGTTCTATACAAAATTTTATAATTACAAAAGATTTGTGTGAAGAATTTGAACTGTGGAACTTTCGTTCTGAAATTTGTGCAATTAATAAAGATTATAAGAAGGAAAACTGAAAAACTGGAAAAATACAAACCTGGAAAATAAAAATAAAAAGAAGAAAGTTAGGGCCTAAATAACCCAGTACTGGCGGCAAGTGTCGATCTACTCGCGGGTCGCCGTGTCGTCATCATCCTGCATTCGTGGGCCTTTAGCTCAAGTCAAGTCAAGTGTACAACAGCATGCCATTGGCAAAAACGTAGGGATGAAAGAGAAGGATGTACTCGGAGAGAGCTCTAAGCTACTTCAGCCTTTAAATATACATAGGTGAGGACTCCGACTCTGAATCCTAAGATGATAATAACAACAGTGGCGGCAAGTGTTGATCTACTCGCGAGTCGTCGTGTCGTCATCATCCTGCATTCGTTAGCTAAAGGCTACTACGGAGGTGGGTACCTTGGCCTTCATGGCGGACAAGGCGTCAAGTGTACAACAGCATGCCATTGGCAAAAACATAGGGATGAAAGAGAAGGATGTACTCGAAGATAGATCTAAGCTACCTCAGCCTTTAAATATAGGTGCGGACACCGACTCTGAATCCTCAGATGATAATAACAACGCTATTATAGCAAATCTTAAAAAGGATGAAGTAGAGCAAATGGTGAAACAGTTGAGTGATACAATAGCTAAACTACCTATTACTAAGAAAAGTCTTTATGAAACACAGAGTGGGAAGTTGAAAAATATGCTTCAGGAAATCATAGTTATCCCACGACACTCCAAATCCCACGACACGTAATCCCACGACACTCCAAAGGAAAAATTTGACTCTCTCACAAGATCTAAGGCAAAAAGGATCAGGTCTCCCGAGGAGTTGACAACTGGGAATAAACCCAAGAAAAGCTCCCCGTTTTCTAATACACAGTCGAAGCAAAGCCATACTTTACTCAAAGGAACCTCAAGTCAGAATCCTGCGAGTAAGGGTGACAACGCCAAGCCAGATATTCCTAAGACGACCACGTCGGCGAATCTCAAAAGAAGCCCCGAAAAACGAGGAAGGAAAAGCTAGACAGTGGAAAAGGAAAAGAGCCGACATCTTACGCCACAGTTGCCAGAAGAAGACACCAGGACGATTACTGCTATGCAGTTTACGATGCCGGTAACCCGACAGGCAAAATTCCAATAGACCAACAGAGTAAAATAGAGGACCTGGTCAACAATAAGATAGTGGACCAGGCAATCGCTTCAAAGGACAAACAACCAATAGAGAGCATGAGCTGCGAGTTCAGCGTGATGTTGATAAGGTTGGCATCTCACTAATGTATTAGCACCCTAAAGAACTTGGTGGAAAGTATACCTCCTCCCTGGGACGGTGCTAAGCTGGGACTGGCAAAGAAGAGCGATTTCCCGGTGCTCTTAAGATCCACTGTCTACATAAAAGGATGATGCATTAACGTTGAGGAGTGAATCGCCAAAAGTTGAGGAGTCAATCGCCTTTCAAAAATTGGGAAGGCGCCGAAAAGGACACTAAAACACCTAAGACGGTACCCAACGGAGTTGGGTCACTTGACACGAAATTGACATTATATTAGTCTTTAGTCATAACTATTGATAAATTCATTGACTTGACTATAGATCAGTCTAAAATTTTGACTATAGATCAGATTAAAGTTTACACTATTAACCAGTCTATAGTCTTTACTTTTAGTCAGCCTATATCTTGATTACAGACCAGTCTTTAGTTTTGATTATACAAGTTTTAAAATTTTACATCTTCTAAAAGATATTATCACCTTGAAAACAATAGTTTAGTCATAACAACTTAACTACAAAATGATTCTTATCTTAAAATTAAGAATCACTACTTTAATGAACTGGGCTTAGCATTCTTTCTTAACTCTAACCATTTCTTTAAAGTTTTCTTATATTAATATTATTTTTTTTTTTTGCCAATTCAAGTTCTTCAGCATCTGTTTCACATTAAAACATGTCATATCCGCTTCCGGTTGTAGTGCCCTTGACATTTTATTTTAAATAAATTCTTTTAAAACCTTCTTTTGCAATATCCCTCCATCTGCTGGTCTTTCTCTCTTTTCAAATTATTGTCAGTCAGCTACAAATTGTAATCACAGAAATGACAACAACAAAAACTAAAATTAAAACAAAACAAATAATAAAGAGTAAGAGAAAAAATAATAATAAAATATGTTGCTGTTGCTTTCACAGCAAACCAACCATTAAGCAGCAATAATACGAAAGAAAAAATGGAATCAACCGACAATAACTCACACACACACACAGTAGCACTATAAAAAATAAGAAAAAATAAAAATAACAAAACTAAATGGAAAAAAAAAATTAATAATAAAATATTGTTTTGAAACAAAAATCTCAAGAGTTCTATTACTATTTGTTTTTAATTAAAAACAAATTTTTCTAGCAGTTTATTATTGCGCTGAAATTGAACTTAACGATAAAAAACATAATTGCTGAAACTCATAGATGATCAGATTGCTGACGAAAATTTTCAAAATTTAACCTAAAAAAATATATATTGCATTTCTATGACAGCTGTGTTGAAGTGTCTGGTGTTGCAAATTAAACAGCTTTCAAAAGTTTAACTTCATTTTTGCAGTTTATTGGAATTTGTCTGTGTGTGTGTGAGTGTGTTGTATCTATGTGATTGCTTGTATAAGTGTCTGGGTATTGTCAAAGTTAAACTCATTCATCATTGCCACACTCTGCTACTTCTTGTACTCATATATTATCATTGCAAATATCAACTCTAGTTATTCACTTTACTGTGACTAAATGATTGGATTCTTTTTTTCTCTTTCTTGTTTACTTCATTCGCAGCAAAAAAAAAAAATGGGACAATTTAGAAGCAAAAACAAAAATTATTGCGTCAAACTGTCTCAACGTGTAGAAACTACCAAAAAAAGTCATAAAGTTTAGTAAGGCTTTTTGTGGCTATAATTGTTTACATAGTTTGTTTTTGCTCACATTTTCTATTTAAAGTGTTGCACAGTGGATTGACATGTAGTTTTGTTTTGATATGTAGAAGCTAAGACTTGACTATTGAAAAGTCTTTTATCTTGAGTATTTACTGAGTATAGACTGGTCTACTTAGATAAGTCTACAGTATTAACTATAGATCAGTCTAAACTCTAGATTATAGCCTTGACAAAAAATCAACAACAATTCGTTCTCGCAATCTAAACTTTATGCACATCCGTTGTCTAAATGTTAACAAACGTGGTAAGCTCACTATTGACAACGCATTTTGAGCTTAGCACGTTTGTTAACTTTTAGACAACGGATGTGCATAAAGTTTAGATTGCGACAACGAACTGTTGCAATGTTAACAAAGTTGCGTGGTCTACATTACATGTTGTTGTTGTATATATGTATATTAGAGTGCTCCAAAAAAACGAAGTTGCGAATTTTGCCCGTCCCCCCCTCTAGAATTCTTCTATGGGTTGTAAAACTATGTCATACAAAAAATTAGGCTGATAGGATAACGTTAACAGGTGCCGCAACGGCACTAAAGTTTCCAAGTGCATTTACAAGGGGAAAAAATCGATTTTTTTCAGTTTTTGCTAAAATTTTGCCACTTAATAATAAACTTTACAATGTATTGTGATGGAATCGCAATGTACACATAATAAGCTTTTCGGAAAGATATAAAACATAAATATTGGTTGAAAACTTTCAGAGTTATTGCAAATTCCCCAGACCATTAACGTGTCTCACAGCACATGAATTCGAAATGTGACAAAAAAATTAACATTTTTTGGGAAATATTGTAAAAAAACATTTTGTTACTTAAAATATATCTATAATAACTAGAATGTTAGCTTTTGTCTTTATACGATAACGCAAACTTGTTCTCAGCTATGGTTAAAAAAGTTTGAATTTTTCAACGGCCGTTTCAAATCTCCAATTTCAGTTTTTTTGAAACTTTGTTAAACAAATTTTAAAATTTTTAGAAGATCTCATGGGGATTTATGGACAATAGATAAGGGAATAAAACGGTAAAAAAATTAGATCAATAATTCTTACAGTTTAGCTGTACCTGCGATTTGAACTCGGCGGATTTCGGGAAAATCGCATTTTTTTGTAATATATTAGAGAATACGTATTAATTTTTTACTGTTGTACATTTTAAACAAAGTATTTTCAGAGTATTATAGACCAGATAATATAAAATATATATTCCAAGTTTTATTCAATTCGGACATTCTTAACCCATAAAATGTGGAGTTCAAAGGTCAAATTTTGCTATATTTGGGAATTCTCAGTGTACCATATCGAAATATTATGTATTTGTCGGTCATATTTAATAAAGATGACTTGAATTTTTAGTATAAAGTCTTATGTTTAAAATAGCAGCGAAAAAAAGTAAAATTAACCCTTTAAAACACATGGGAAAAATTTAACCCCGAAGATCAAAAAATCGTAAAAACACTATCCATTTGAATAATGCTGTATATAATTAGAGGAATAACATAAATAAAACAAAAAAATATATATTAGGTATAAAAACTTATGAATTAACCCTTTTTATACCCTCCACCACCATCAGTGGTGATAGAGGGTATATATAAGTTTGTCATTCCGTGTGTAACACCTAGAAATATTCACCTGAGACCTAACAAAGTATATATATTCTTGATCCTTATGAAATTCTGAGTCGATTTAGCTATGTCCGTCTGTCCGTCTGTCTGTCTGTCTGTCTGTCTGGTTAAAACACGCTCACGTTAAAACTATGCAAAAGAAATCAGCCAAATTCACTAAGAATATTCATTGTTGTCCTAAGCAGTTTGGTATTGAAAACCAGCAAAATCGGTTCACAACGTAAAAAGTTATAAGTAAAAATTTCAGACTACCTCGAAAAAAATTACGGTTTTTTCATAATTCTTTTGAAGTTTTCTCGGAAACTACCAAAGATATTTCGATGAATTTTGTCACACATTATTTTTTCAGGTCAGTAATCAATTATGTTCAAAATCTTTACAATCGATCCAATATTTCCCATAGCCCCCATACAAAGGTATATATTCCCGGAAATTAGTTTATCGTTAATAACTCCCTCAAATATATCGGTATCAACACAAAATTTTGTACATGCAAATATAATATGAACAGAAATCATACTATCAACGCAGATCTCAGTCGGTCCACAATTGGTCATAGCTCTCATATAAGGTCCACTTCCGAAAATCACCTAAACGCACATATTTCTTTGATGAGTAAAGCCATTGTGATAAAAGTCGAGTTAAATATGTTTTGTATACATACAAATCATTCTATCAAATTTTTCACGGATCGGTCCATTATTGGTCATAGCTCCCATATAAGGCCCACTTCCGAAAATCATTTAATAGCTCATATATCATTGTCAAACAAAGCTATCTTGATAAAATTCGACACAAATATGTTTAGTCTAAATATGAATCACTCTACAAAATTTTTTCCGGATAGGCCAATAATTGGTCATAGCTCCCATATAAGGTCCACTTCCGAAAATCACTTAAACGCATATACTTCAATGAATTATAAAGATATTGGGATAAAATTCGACACAAATATGTTTTGTATACATACAAATCATTTTACAATTTTTTTTACGGATCGGTCCATTATTGATCATAGCTCCCATATAAGGCCCACTTCCGAAAATCACTTAAACGCATATATTTCATTGAATTCTAAAGCTATCGTGATAAAATTCGACATACATAGATTTTGTCTAAATATGAATTGCTCTACTAAATTTTTTCCGAATAGGCCCATAATTGGTCATAGCTCCCATATAAGGTCCACTTCCGAAAATTACTTTAACGCATATATTTCATTGAATTCTAAAGTTATCGGGATGAAATTCGACAAAAATATGTTTTGTGTACATTAAAATCATTCCACCAAATTTTTTACGGATCGGTTCATTATTGGTCATAGCTCCCATATAAGGCCCACTTCCGAAAATCACTTAAAAGCACATATTTCATTGTCAAATAAAGCTATCTTGATAAAATTCGACACAAATATGTTTTGTCTTTATATGAGTCACTCTACGAAATTTTTTCCGGATAGGCTCATAATAGGTGATAGCCCCCATATAAGGTCCAATTCCGAAAATCAATTAAACGAATATATTTCATTAAATTCTAAAGCTATAAGGATAAAATTCGACTTGAATATGTAATGTGTACATATAAATCATTCTACCACTTTTTCCCCGGATCGGTCCAATAATGGACCATTGTTAAATAAAGTTATCTTGATAAAATTCGACACAAATATGTATTGTCTTTATATGAATCACTCTACGAAATTTTTTCCGGATAGGCTCCCATAGAGGGTCCACATACGAAAATCACTTAAACGCATATATTTCTTTGAATAATAAGGCTATCGGGATGAAGTACGACTTGAATATGTTTTGTGAGTATATAAATCATTCTACCAAATTTTTTTCCGGATTGATCCATATATTGTAGTAGCTCCTATATAAGGTCCACTTCAAAAAAATCACTTAAACGCACATATTTCATTATCAAATAAAGGTATCTTGATAAAATTCGACACAAATATGTTTTGTGTAAGGTCATAGCTCCTATACATATAAAGTCCACTTCCGAAAATCACCTAAACGCAAATATTTTATTAATTAATAAATCTCTTGTAGTAATCATTATACTAAATCATTATACTAAATTTTTTCTTTATCGGTTGATAATTGGTCACAACTCCCATATAAAGTCCATTTCCGAAAATTACTCAAATGCACTTGATAATCAAAGTTATCGGGATAAAATTCGACATAAATGTTTATTTTGTATAAATAAATCATTCTACGTTTTCAAACTGGCCTATTAATATACATACATATTTCTCGACATAATTAAAATTAGTTTGACATATGCATAAATGTTAGTACCCTCAATAAGGAAACAAAAATTTCGCCAAGTTATCTAAAAATTAGATAGTTATATGTGTCTCAATGAAAAGTAGCTTGCTGGTGGAGGGTATTTAAGATTCGGCAGAGCCGAATATAGCACTCTAACTTGTTGAACCTATAAAGTTTGTATTTTTAGACATATTATGTCGAAAATGGTCCGAAAAAATGGACTACATAAATTATCAGTTTTAAAAACAAAATTTTTCTTTTAAAAATGTACACCTATAGTTTACTCCATAGTCGAAAAGGGTTAAAGTATAATTTTTTATACTTAATATATACGTTTTTGTTATATTTCTGCTATTTCTCTAATTATATAGAGCTTTATTCAAATGGATAGTGCTTTTTCAAATTTTTGAACTTTGGTGTTAAATTGTTCCCAAGTGCCTTAAAGTGTTAATTTACCTTTTTTTCACTCTATTTTAAATATCGGACTTTATACGATAAATTCCAGTAATTTTTGGTAAATATGGCCAACAAATAAATAATATTTTAATATGGTGCACTGAGAATTCCCAAATATAGCAAAATTTAACTTTTGAACTCCACATTTTATGGGTTAAGAATGTCCGATTTGAATAAAACTTGGAATATATATTTTATATTATCTGGTCTATAATACTCTGAAAATACTTTGTTTAAAATGTACAACAGTAAAAAATTAATACGTATTCTCTAATATATTACAAAAAATGCGATTTTCCCGAAATCCGCCGAGTTCAAATCGCAGGTACAGCTAAACTGTAAGAATTATTGATCTAATTTTTTACCGTTTTATTCCCTTATCTATTGTCCATAAATTCCCATGAGATCTTCAAAAAATTTTAAAATTTGTTTAACAAAGTTTCAAAAAAACTGAAATTGGAGATTTGAAACGGCCGTTGAAAAAATCAAACTTTTTTGACCATAGCTGAGAACAAGTTTGCGTTATCGTATAAGGACAAAAGCTAGTATTCAAGTAATTTTTAGTATATTTTAAGTAACAAAATGGTTTTTTTTACAATATGTCCTAAAAAATTTTAATTTTTTTGTCACATTTCGAATTCATGTGCTGTGAGACACGTTAATGGCCTGGGGAATTTGCAATAACTTTAAAAATTTTCAACCAATTTTTGTGTTTTATATCTTTCTGAAATGCTTATTCTGTGCACATTACGATTCCTTTACAATAAAGTGCAAAGTTTATTATTAAGTTGCAAAATTTGAGCAAAAACTGAAAAAAATCGATTTTTTCCCCTTGTAAATGCACTTGGAAACTTCTGAGCCGTTGCGGCACCTGTTAACGTTATCCTATCAGCCTAATTTTTTGCATGACATAGTTTTACAACCCATAGAACAATTCCAGAGGGGGGGACGGCCTGTCGGATAAAATTTTTTTTCCTTCATACAAGCTTGGAGCACTCTAATGTATATACTTGACAGTGGATGTTAGTGGAAAATTTGGTGTTAATTTGGTACCAGATGTGTATATTTATCTTTCCCTCTGTAGTCCTGACTAAAGGGCAGAATATAATATAGATTATTTCCAAGTTATTGTCCTGACAATACACCAGTTATTAGTTTATTGTTTGGAATATAGATCACTATATAGACTTCACAATACAACAGTGTAAAGTCTGGACTATAGATCTGCATATAACATGGATAGATTAACCTATAGTGTGAACTATTTGTTTAGTATAAATTAATAACTATAGATTAGTCTGTAGTCTTGATTATAGATTAGTCATTAGTGATCCGTTTGTAGTTGAGCCTTTAAATTGATCAGTATATAGCCTTGACCATTGATCAGTTCGCTATCTATACTATCGATCAGCCTATAATATTGAATATAAATCATTATAATCTTATATCAGTAATTAACTTTAGAATTTACTATAGATCAGTCTATAGTCTTAAATGCATATCAGTCTATGATCTTGTCTATAGATCAGTGTATAGTCTTTAATGAATACCAGTTTATAATTCACTAACTATAGATCAGTCTGTCGTCTTGATTATAGACTAGTCATTAATGATCAGTCTGTAGTTGAGCCTATAAATTCAGATATTGATCTGTATATAGCCTTGACAACGCTTTTTGAGCTTACTACGTTTGTTAACTTTTAGACAACGGATGTGCATAAAGTTTAGATTGCGACAACGAACTGTTGCAATATTAACAAAGTTGCGTGGTCCACATTACATGTTATTGTTGTATATATGTATATACTTGACAGTGGATGTTATTGGAAAATTTGGTGTTAATTTGGTACCAGGTGTGTATATTTATTTTTCTCTCTGTGTTGTCCTGACTAAAGGGCAGAATATAATATAGATTATTTCCAAGTTATTGTCCTGACAATACACCAGTTATTAGTTTATTGTTTGGAATATAGATCACTATATAGACTTCACAATACAACAGTGTAAAGTCTGGACTATAGATCTGCATATAACATGGATAGATTAAACTATAGTGTGAACTATTTGTTTAGTATAAATTAATAACTATAGATTAGTCTGTAGTCTTGATTATAGATTAGTCATTATTGATCCGTTTGTAGTTGAGCCTTTAAATTGATCAGTATATAGCCTTGACTATTGATCAGTTCGCTATCTATACTATCGATCAGCCTATAATATTGAATATAAATCATTATAATCTTATATCAGTAATTAACTTTAGAATTTACTATAGATCAGTCTATAGTCTTAAATGCATATCAGTCTATGATCTTGTCTATAGATCAGTGTATAGTCTTTAATGAATACCAGTTTATAATTCACTAACTATAGATCAGTCTGTAGTCTTGATTATAGACTAGTCATTAATGATCAGTCTGTAGTTGAGCCTATAAATTCAGATATTGATCTGTATATAGCCTTGACTATAGATCAGTTCGTAATATATACTATCGATCAGCAATTAGTTGTGATCAGTCCATAGATTTTACTATAAATCAGTCTATATTCTTAATGGCAGATCAGTCTATAATCTTGACTATAGATTAGTGTATAATCTTTAATAAAGACCAGTTTATATAATTTTATTATAGATGAGTCTATATGTATATTTATCCGAAGATCACTACAATAAATATATTATCTTAATTACACCTATGTAGTTGGGCCTTCAGGTAAAATTACATCATATGAAAATATTGATTGAATTGGCATACTTACCATTATGATAAAAACTACAGAAAATACTTATTAACTCATGCATTTGAATAGCTATTCTGTTATTACCAAAATAATCCTACATAAGATTTTGTAATCCACACGACTGTTTCTGTATATCAAGATAAAGTACTAAAGTAGGTTAGTTCTTAATAAAATAACATTAAAAAAAAAAAAGAAATTTCAAATATTACTTATCCAAGACGATGCTTTTAAAACATACATAAATTAAAATTTTTAAATTTTGTGTAATCGGTAACTTTACTGGTATTATTAAATAATTAAAACCTTTTTTTGTCATATAAAGACCACCCTAATACTAAAGACAAAACAGTGATTTCATTACAAAACACTCAAATCACTGTTTATCTCTTATACAGCATGTCTCTTATTCTCTGTAGGATGCTTTTTTTGTTCTACCGAATTTCGTCAACAAATTTGTACTTTTCAAGTCCATCAACCCATTTGAAGCAACACATTGCTGCTAACAATGTTTGCTTTTGTGTTACTTACATTGTCTCAAAATTTCATTTTCTGAACATTTATTTTCCAGCATCAACAATTTTGTCGTCATAGAGTTTTATTTTTGTTGATAAACGAAAGAAAAAAATTACTTACAACCAACTATCAATAATATGAAAAGCAAGTGGGAATGATGGACTTAAACGACTATATATTATACTGCTTTGGGTATGGTATCATCTTATTTTATGGACAATACTGTCAATTCTAATTGTCGTATTTGAGAGAGAGACAATGAAATTTTAATGAGTTGTTTATTATAAGCTTTCATTATGCTTTGTGGTTACAAACGCTAAAACAAACTAATAATACTTTTATACTGAGTTATAGTTAAAAAAAAAATTGCTCGTGTTAAACTTTTGTACCAAGAATTTTAGGGCGAATATAGAATGGAAAACGAAAAAACGTAGCATGTTTTTGTTTATAAACATTTACATCATTATTCTATTGTATTAGAAGTACGTGAGTTTAACATCAACACAGACTACATCACGCACGTTATTGTTGTGTGAGTCTGCCATTGTTTTGTTATAAGTATATACCCAGCAACTCTGTGAATAAAAGTATTCAGTACATAATCTTTAGTATTAAGCAGCCCAACGTCTTTATCATTGTTTGTCCCTAATCTTGCCGATAAATCAGTCTTTACTAAAGTCTTGACCATAATTAGTCTATAATCTTTAGTATGGATCAGCCAATAGTTTTGATGTCATAGAATCTGTAGTTTTGACTATAGATCAGTCTATAGTCATGACTATAAATCGATCTATATTCTTAGTCTTTACTATGGATCATTCTAGTCTTTACTATGGATCATTCTATTGAATTAACTACATAATAAACTGTAGTCTTGACGATGGAACAGACTACAGTTATGTTTTTAGTTAAGTTTATAGTCTTGACTATTGATCAGTCTATAGGCCTGACTATAGATCAGTCTATAGTCTTGACTATAGATCAGTCTATAGTCCTAACTATAGATCAGTCTATAGTCTTGACTATAGATCAGTCTATAGTCTTGACTATAGATCAGTCTATAGTCTTGACTATAGATTAGCTTATAGTCTTGACTATGGATCAGTCTATAGTCTTGACTAAAGATCAGTCTACAGTCTTGACAATAGTTCTGTATATAGTCTTGACAATAGATAAGTCTGAAGTCTTGACTATGGATCAGTCTATAGCCTTGACTATAGATCAGTCTATAGCCTTGACTATAGAACAGTCTATAGTATTGAATATAGATCAGTCTATAATCTTGACTATAGATCAGTCTATAGTCTTGACTATAGATCAGTCTATAGTCTTGACTATAGATCAGTCTATAGTCTTGACTATAGATCAGTCTATGGTCTTGACTATAGATCAGTCTATAGTCTTGACTATAGATCAGTCTATAGTCTTGACTATTGATCAGTCTACAGTCTTGACTATTGATCAGTCTATAGTCTTGTTCATAGATCGGTCTATATTTTTGTCTATAGATCAGTCTATAGATCAGTCTATAGTCTTGACTATAGATCAGTCTATTGTCTTAACTTTAGATCAGTCTATACTTAGTCTTGACTGTAGATCAGTCTATAGTCTTAACTATAGATCAGTCAATAGTCTTAACTATAGATCATTCTATAGTCTTGACTATAGTCTTCTATAGTCAAGACTATAGAACAGTCTGTAGTCTTGATGGTGGAACAGTCTACATTCTTGACTATAGATTAGTTTGTAGATCATTTCATAGGCTTAACTATATATCAGTCTATAGTCTTGATGATGGAACACTCTATAGTCATGACTATAGATAAATTTATTGTTTTGACTATAGATTAGTCTAAAGTCTTAGTATTGACTATATATCAATGTATAATCTTTAATATAGATCAGTTTATAGTCTTGACTATAGATCACTGTATAGTTTTGACTATAGAACAGTATATAGTTTTGACCGTAGATCAGTTTATAGTCCTGACTATATATCTTCAGTCTGTAGTCTTGAATGTAGATATGTCTATAGTCTTGACTATACATCAGTCTACAGTTTTGACTATAGATTAGTCTATTCCCATGATTATAAATAGTCTTGACTATATATCAGTTTTTTGTACATATGTACTAGTCATCGGTTTATTGTCTTGTCTGCAGACTATTCATTATAGATCACTATAGTGATCTATATATATTGTCTGTAGAACACCGTCCTATAGTCCTGACTATATTTTGTCTTAGTATGAACTTTTCTATTTGTTGACTATTTTACACCAACAATTAGAATTCTTGTAATAGGTATTATTTAAGAACATGAGTTAAAAACTCCAGTTTTTTAAAGAGTCCCAGATCTTCTGGGTACTTTGAATTTCTGTATGCATATGTATGTATTGAAATGTGTAAAAATGTATGTGTATATAATATTTTTGTAAATAAATGATGGAAAGATTATTATTTTCAAAAGATGCTTTAAGAATTGAGTATTTAAGTAGAAAATTTCTATGGACAACTTAAATTCTACATTTTATTTCAAGTATTTTTTTTTCATCGTTATGTTTTTTGCTAAAAAGGATCCTTATCCTTGCGTTTTTATACAAAATGTCAATATGATAAAAAGAGTTTAAATGCTGCATGACATTTGGATAAATTCAGTTAAGTAAAGGAATTTATTTCGATTTATTTTAAAGAGGGGAATTAAGTTTGTGTTTTGGTTTGTTAAATAAAATTGTGTGTTTTATATAAGGGTTGGTAAAATGTTGTAGAATATATTATTTACTTTAAAACTTTTATATATGTGTTTGTGTATTTATGTGTGTTTTATCAAAGATGTAATTGATAAGATTTTCTCACGTCTTACCTAATAAAAATATCGATATCGGATAAAAGGAAATCTTTATTCCCTTAACCTTTTGATTTAAAAAACTCTAAAAAAAACATGCTTTTCGATCCAGTAAACACAATTAAATGTAAATTTTCCAAAACTATTTAAAACCTTAATTACAATTTTTGTTAAGTTTATGAATAAGTGAATAAGTGTTAAAGATAATATTAGCAAAATTATAAAAATTTTATTTTCAGTCTAGTAGTGTAGCAAATAAGTATTTTGTAGATTTTTTGTTTTTGCATTCAAGTAATTAATTCATAATTAAATTACAAATGCAGATTTTCTAGCAAAATATATTTCTGCTTCATTCTTCTTTCACCCTGTTTTCTGCATTTTCATATTTCCTCAAATCTACTACATATTTTAAGTACTTAAATAATGCAAATGCTAAGAAAAACATTATTAAGGCAAGTAGTGTATATGAAATGATTTTATTGCACTATTGCACTTAATATTTTATACTTTTTATGTGTATTTTTTTGTAATTTTTTTCTTTTTCGTTCTATGCGAACGAAAGATTTTATGCAAATGTTAATGGTGTTGGATATAAAATTAGCTTCACTAATGAATATAAATTAAAAATATAAGAGTAATTTAATGATTGCAATGGAAAAAAATTCTAATAAAATAAAGTGAAAAAATTTGCTTAATGATGTTTGAAAAAAGTGATTTTATTAAGTGTTTTAGAATTTTACAAATTTTACAAGTACACCTAAAGCTAAAAAAGCAAAATTAAATTAAAGTGGTTTTTGTATATGTTAATAGCTTTTAATTTAATATGTTTATGTTTGTGTGTTAGGGGCAGTTATAAATTTTTAATGATAAAATATAACAACAGCTCAAAATATTTTATTTAAAAACAAGAAAGAGTGTTATATTCGGCTGTGCCGAATCTCATATACCCACCATCATACCGTATGCCATATAAGAAATGCTCCCCCAATATCATGATCACTCATCAAATTAACTGATATTTTTTCATAAAATTTTTTAGACCATTTTTTGGTTCATATAAACATGTTTACATCGAATAGCATGGCTGTATTCGCATTTTTATGTCAGGCAGGCTTATATGGGCGGGTAGGGTAAGTTTCCGAACTTCCCGCATGAAATTCGGTAGGAAGATTTAAGTTTCTATAAACGTTTTTTATATCAAATTTCATAAATGTTCACGTTAAAGTAATTTTCTGAAGGGGCCCTTATATGGGGGGGTAGGGTCAATTGTGGACCGATCCGCACCAAATTTGGTAGAGAGATCTTAACTCGTATAAAACTTATGTGTATCGAATTTCATCGCTTTACTCTTATTTTTAAGCCAGCTTATATGGGGATGAATCATACGCCGATTCCCATAAAAGTCAGTAGAGAGGTTTTTGGCTCATAAGAAACCTACTTATGTCGAATTTAATCTCAATACTCGTACTTCTAAGCCAGTAGTGAGCGTTAAACTATTTTCTGAAGGGGACCTTATATGAGGAGTAGGATCAATTATGGCCCGATCCACATAAAATTTAGTAGACTTAGTTACTAGTTAGTTACTACTTGAATCCAGTAATGAGCGTTAAAGTCGTTTTCTAAAGGGACCTTTTAGGGGGGGGTAAGGTCAATTAAGGACCGATCCACATAAAATTCGGTGGATTTTTTGGTTCATAAGAGATTTGCTGATGTCAAATTTCATCGCTGTACTAGTATTTTTAAGCCTGTAATGAGCGTTAAAGTAATTTTCTGAAGGGGACTTTGTAGAGAGATTTTTGCTCCTAAGATACTTACTTATGTAAACAAACCTTATCTATAGAGAATATTTCTGGGAAATTTCAAACCTCTAGCTCATTCCGTTCGGACTCTATAGTGTTTTCAACAGACAGACAGATGGACGGACATCTCTCCCCCCCTCTTTTTTGATGGTGGGTATAATAATGTCGGTTTATTGCCTGCACTTTATTTCTATCTATAGTCATGCATTTGTTAAATTTTTAAGCCGAACTATTACTCTCTAAAATATTAGTACTATACCCATCTTAAAGTGTACTGATTCACTCAGAATGACTTTCTGAGTCGACTTAACGATGTCTGGCCGTGTGTCGATGTAAACGTTCTTAAATTTTAAACTAAAAACCTTATTATTTTTTTACATTGCATATATAAAATAAGCATACAAAAATTCATTTAATTTAATGACCAGAATTTGCACACTAATTTAATATTTAACAGAAAATATGTTTAAGCAAATAGATACTGTATGAATAGTGAGTTTGTTGGTGGCCCACATCTATTAAAGTGCTAAACATACAAAATTTACATACATATCTATATGATATTTTTACAAAATATACAAATACAAATTGAAAAAAAAAAAATAATATACTAAAATTATACATAGCGGGCGTTTGTTTCATTTCATTAATTTAAAAAAAAATACTAAATTGTTGAGGGAGACATAAATACATACTAACATCTATAAATATGAATTTTTAAAATAATTTTATATTTTTATATATTAATAAATTTCTGGTATTTTAGCGCATTAGAAACAAAAAATATATTTATACTAAAAAATAATATTTATTTAAAATACTTTTGCTTTTTACAGCAAATAATTTAAAATTCATTAAAAAAATATTTTAAAAATATATAATATGTACATATTTTTAGTTGCCACAAAAAAGCGCTATGATAAAGAAATAATTAGCAGAAGAAGTTAATTAAAACTTTTAGTAAACTAAAAAACATACAAAAATTAATTTTATTTAAACAAATGTAACATTTGAAAAACATAATTTTTTATCATTAACAGAACTACATACATATGTATAGGTTTTTAATAAACTTCAACAGTTAACGAAATATTGTAAATTTTTTATGTAAATGTTAAATTGCTTAACAAATAATAAACTATAAATATTTTATTGTAAAACAAGTAAGAATGTATAGCCGGACTTGGCCGACCATATGATACCCTACACCAGTTATGAATATTAAATGTGATTTAGTTTTCATAATAAAGCATTTATCTTGAATATTTCCTTTATTCCGATTTATTTGAGCAATTTATTGACGAAAAACTTATTTCTATATATATATACAATAGGCTTTGTCCTTGTGTCAAAACAAACGTGTATTCCAAATTTCATCAAATTATCTTGAAAATGCGACCTGCACTTTGACAACAACATTTACATGGACACACGGACGGACAGACATCGTTAGAAAGACATCACAGAAAGTGATTCTGAGTCGATCGGTATACTTTAAGGTGAGTTTATCACTAATATTTTAATGCGTTACAACATCAGCACAAATGCATAATACCCTTCCCACTAGAGTAGTGTAGGGTAGAAAAATATGCAATAATTGCATACAAACATATATAAAGTATTTTAAAATGTTTTTTATGAAAAAGGCATTTTTGGAAGGCATTCGGTGGAACAAAAAAATATGTATATGAATTGTTATAAAATATTGTAAACATTTTCTATAAGATAGAAATTTTTATTTATAAAATAATTCTTCGAAAATTCTCTATAAAAGGGATAATTTTGTAAAAATTTAGTACAAAGAATGAAAGAGAAAACATTGTGAACATATTCTATAAAAAAATTGTGCGAAAATGTTCTATAGAAAAAAGATATTGCGAGCATTTTCTACAAAAAGATAATTTTGCAAAATTCTCTAATGAAAGAAAATTTTACGACTATTTTCTATAGAAAGACAATTTTGCTACAAATTTCTATAGAAAGAAAATTTTGCGACAAATTTCTATAGAAAGAAAATTTTGTAAAGATTCTCTATAGAAAGAAAACTGTGCGAAATGTTTTTATAGAAAAAAAAATTGTGCGTACATTTTCTATAGAAGAAAAATTTTGCGAATATTCTCTATAAAAAGAAAATTTTGTGAAGAGTCTCTATAGAAAGAAAAGTTTGCGAAAAATATCAATATAAACAAGTAAGAGTGTCATATTCGGCTATGCCGAATCTTTTATACCCACCATCAAATCGCTGCCATATAAATGATCTTATATATTTTGAATATTTTATTATTATATATCGATATTAATGAGAACATCAGGATAATATTTGAAAGAGGTCCATTAATGGGGGTTTAACTATTGACAGTGCTCTTTCGAATTAAAAATATTAATTTATATAGGAAGTAGGATTATTTATACATACATACATATATGTACCAATTCTCATAAACGTCGGTAGGAAGATTTCAGTTCCTTATTTATTTAAAATTTCATAGATCTACTTGTATTTTTAAGCCAGTATTAAAGTCATAAAATATGGTATAGAGATTTTAGCTCAAAATTAGTTCATGTCATTGCGGTATTCGTATCTTTCGCGTTGTAGTCATTTTCTGAGGGAGAATTTATATTGGGTGGTGTTGTAATGGACTGATCCTCATAAAAATTGGAAGAGAGATTTCGGTTCCTATAGAACTTATCAGTGTCGAATTTCATCGCTGTACTCGCATTTTTAAGCTATTAATGAGCGCTAAAGTAATTGTGCCTTAAATAGAGGGTAGGAGCAATTATGAACCGGACCGGATCGAATTTCATCGCTTTACTCGTTTTTTAGACCAGTAATGAGCGTTAAAGTAATTTTCTGATGGGGACCTTATATGGGAATAGGGTCAATAAAGGCCCGATCCACATAAAATTTGTTTAAGAGATTTTGGCTCGCAAGGAACTTAATTGAGTCGAATTTCATTACTATACCAGCCAGTACTGAGTTTTAAAGTCATTTTCTAAGGGGGACCTTATATGGGGGGGAAGGTCAATTATGGACCGATCCACGTAAAATTTGGTGGAGAGGGGTAGGTCCAATTATGGTCCTATGTCCACCATAATTCAGAATTTTATTTCAGAAGTCAAAAAAACTTTTTTGATGGTGGGTATAAAAAAATACGGAAAATTTCTATAGAAAGAAAATTTTCTATAGAAAAATATATTGCGAAAATTTTTTATTAGAAAATTGTGTTAAAATTCTCAATAGAAAGAAAATTTAGCAAAAATTCTCTATTGAAAGAAAGTATTGCTAAAATTCTCTATTGAAAGAAAATTTTGCGAAAATTTTTTATAGAAAGAGAATATCCTAATAAGTAAATACACAAATTTTATACCCACCATCAAAAAAGATGGGGGGTATGTTGATTTTGTCATTCCGTTTGCAACACATCGAAATATTGGTGATAGGCCCACAAATTATTAGACGAATTCTAAGATAATTTAGCCATGTCAGTCCGTCTGTCTGTTGAAAACACGATAGAGTCCGAACAGAATGAGATAGAGATACATTTTTTACAAATAAGGTTTGCTTGGTATTGAAAATGGGCGATATCGGTCCACATTTCGGATAGCCCCCATACAAGCGGACACTCGAAAACAGCTTTAACGGGTATATCTGTTTTAAAAGTTCGAGTATAACGATGAAATTCGACATGAATAAGTTCCATATGAGAAAAAATCTCTCTGCCAAATTTTTGAAGGATCGGTCCATAATTGACCCCACCCCCCATATAAGGTCCCCTTCAGAAAATTACTTTAACACCCATCAATTGCTTAAAAATAGCGATGAAACTTCACATAAGTAAGTTTCTGACGAGCTAAAACCTCTCTACCAAATTTTATGTGGACCGGTATATTATTGACCTTACCACCCATATAAGGACCCCTTCAGAAAATTAATTTAACTCTCATAACTGGTGTACAAATAAGAGTATAGCAAAGAATTTTGACATAATCAAGTTTCAGACGATCCAAAATCTCTTTACAAAATTTTGTGTGAATCGGTCCATAATTGACCCTACCCCCATATAAGATCCGCTTCAGAAAATTACTTTATCGCTCATTAAAAATACGAGTAGAACGTTGAAATTCGAAAAGAATAAGTATTGCACGAATCGAAACCTTTCTATGAAATTTTACGACAGTCGGTCTATAATTGACTCTACTGCCCATGTATGTGTGTTCATATGTTCACGGTTTACAAAATTTAACAAAAACATTTTGTTTCTAAAATAAATATTTTGTTAATTTAAAGAGCTCAGTCAATAATTGACTAAAGATATATTCCATGTATCACCCTTATGTTTACAAGGGAGCATCCCTTTTACGGCATACGGTTTGATGGTGGGTATACGAGATTCGGCACAGCCGAATATAACAATCTCACTTGTTATACAATTATTTAGTTTCAAAATAAGGACTTGGGGTCTTTGATAGATAGAAATTATATTGCGTGTATTTGGAGTGTCAACCATAGGCCACCATTCTTCATTAATATGAAAACACTTCAGTTCTTATTGCAAAGAAACTCCCCTACAATATCTCCAACAGTTCACGAGGTTTCACACTGTGCGCTATCAGAATCACTAATTAAGTTCAAATAAATTTAATAATCCATCTTATCTTAAGCTAATTAACTAGTAGTGATTTTGTAGTCTAGTATTTGATTTATAAATCATCTTTAGTATGTGGCCTTGAATAAAATTCTTATTCCAGCTACACATTTGTGACCTTATAGACTTGTTATCTACTTAATTGTGCTTTTTAAATTCGTTTAAACTTTGCGCTTAAGCATTATATTTTCATAATTAGCCTATTTTTACGCCTTTTAAACTTTAAACTTTAATCCATATTATTTGTGTCATGTTCTTGTCTTGTTTTTAAACAAACTGTTTCTTCTGTTCTTGGCACAATCTTAATGTTTGTGCAATTTTTTTCCACCATTTCGTTGCTCCGCAATCTCCTTCTGAAATACAGAAAAGGAAAAAAAAATTAAAAAAGAAATGAAAAAGTTTTCCAAGTCACGAAATTATGCATATAAGAGAGGTACTGAACAGACTACTTACACACACATTTAATGAAAACATACTCATTATGGCCTTAAGCCATGTACTTATTGCTTAAATTCTTAATTTTTTATTTACTTAATTTTCTTTATTTTGTTAATTCTTCCTTTTTTTATTTTTATGAGAAAACATTTGTAATTTTTTTTCATTGAAATATTTACTTTCTTGTCATTATTATTTCTAAGTTAATTATTGAAAAAGTTTTGAATTTAAGCAAATATTGTTGCTGATTAAAGATTTTTTTTGTCATTTATATATTTAACATTATGTTATTTAAGATTGTGTTCTGTTATTTTTGTAATTTTATTTTATATAACTCTTTACTATTTAATCTTATTTTTTTAAGCAACAAATCCTCTAAAAAAAACTAAAACTTTATGATGTTTTTATTTTATCACCTTTCCGTTTTTAATGCCCTACATTACTATTCCTGTAACAACTTCCAGCCGTCCATCTGTCTGGCCGGATGGTTAGTCATCTTGACGCGATGCAGATGCTTAAGCGCAATGATCTGTAGAACCATGCTAGAGGGAATGGTCATCACAAGTTGGTTGGATTCCTGGTAGGGCCACCCATTCCAGACGGGTCTGCTTTGAGCGTGAAACTAAGAACTACCCTCCCCTTGTCTGATAGCATCTGGTATCAGATGCTTTCCTAGGCTATTCTTCCCTCACTGAGAGGAGTGGTCATGGAAAGCATGACCGGCTGGTTGTTAATTGAACCATACACCTTAATGTGTACTGTCCGTCCGAATCCACCAGCGTCTATTACCATATTGGGCGGCTGGTGGTCTACGTCTGTTTCCCCTGTGGGGTCGGCAGTTTAACCTGGCAGTAGGTTAAAAATGCACCTATGACAAATAATGGAGAAGAAGGAAGAATCATGCCCCGCGTACCCGGTCTGGGGCTTCATAATCTCTGGAGAACCTACTTCCACGGCGACGGTAATGGGCTGTGGAAAGTCGAATGCGACTGTTACCAAAGCTGTTGCAGCCCAAACCGTTAAGCCAGTTAAAAACTCAGCTTCGGGTACTGATGATAAGGGGTCGGCTAAGTCGTCTCTTACACCAGCTTTTCAAGTGCCTATTGAACCTCCCGGTTCAGTGACGGTATCCTCCTGTCCTGGGGATGTACGACCCCCTGCCAAGTCGGGCAATTAACAATAGACTCGGCCTCTAAGCGGGCGACAACTACGAGGCGTTCCCCCTATAAGATTATTGAGCTACTCGGGTCCAAACCACCCAGGGAACTCACAACGGAGCAAAAGCTTCCCTCCAATGGGCCAAGGCTCAGATCGTTGGCAATGACACCGCTTCTCCTCACGCCGATGTGAAAACGAAAGCGGGGCCTAAACGGCAACGTTCAGAGGAGGAACCAGCGTATGTAAGCCAGCAGATAGTGACGAAATGTCCAAAACAAGCGCATAAGTCAATGATGCGCTCTTTCAGAGAGGTTGCCAGAGACTGCCTCGTTCGTTCCGCTTCTCCTCCCGCCGATATGAAAACGGAAGCGGGGCCTAAACGGCAACGTTCAGAGGAGGAACCAGCGTATGTAAGCCAGCAGATAGGGACGAAATGTCCAAAACAAGCGCAAAAATCTCTTTTTTTATAGAAAATTTCCCAAAATTGTCTTTTATATAGAAAATTTTTGCAAAATTCTCAATTTTATAGAAAATTTTCGCAAAACTATTCTTTATAAAACATTTCGCAAAAAATTTTCACAAAATTCTCTTTTTAGAAAAATTTCGCAAAATTCTCTTTTTTTACAGAAAATGTTGACAAAATTCTCTTTTTCACAGAAAATTTTCGCGAAATTCTGTTTTTTACAAAAATTTTTCGCGAAATTATCTTTTATATAAAATTTTGGAAATTAAAAAAATATTCTTTATAAAACATTTCGCAAAAAATTTTCACAAAATTCTCTTTTTAGAAAAATTTCGCAAAATTCTCTTTTTTTACAGAAAATGTTGACAAAATTCTCTTTTTCACAGAAAATTTTCGCGAAATTCTGTTTTTTACAAAAATTTTTCGCGAAATTATCTTTTATATAAAATTTTGGAAATTAAAAAAAAATATATTTTTACAAAAAATGTATCGGTATATGTGTCTGTCTGTTCGTTTTATGTTTGCAAGTAATCATCTACTTCCAAGATCTTTCTTATATCGAAGTACGGTATCATATAATCGCGTTTTACCAAAAACTTTCAAAAAAAATCCTAAAAATAGTAAAAAGTTTTTCTTAGATTATTATGCCATGTGTACCAATGAAAAGAGCAAAAATCCTAACAAAGTTTAAATTGTCACAAGAGTATTAAAAAAAAAATATAAAATATAAAAATATATAATATAAAAAAAAAACAAAATAAAAATTGGATAAAGCTAAAAACTAGTTGAATATTTTATTAAGTTTAAATTGTTTTACAGTAGTTGAAATTTTTGATCGAAAAACTTTTTGGGTACTTTTTCGATAAAAGAAAAATTGTTTGATTTTTATTAACATTTTCCTTTTTATTTTACTTTTGGTATAAAGATATTTTTGTTTGTCTCATATTGTTATTAATTATTTGACATTAAAGCAGACGCCACTGTTATTGTAAATCTTACATTTAATTAGAAAATAAACATTCTGTACTCATCTTCGGCCCATAAATTTTGTCAACAAAATGTTCCTAATGGATGTATTGGTATATAAAAACATTGGTAAAACTCATGTATATGCATGTGTACACAATGTAAAGTTTACATGTTCATGTACATATGTTTGTAAACTTAGAAATTTATATTTATGTATCTTATTTAGCATGAATAACTACTTTATACACACATATTATAAACATCAGCATATTTGAAGAGTATGTGCAACATAAATTTTTTTAGCAAGAATTTATAAGCTAATTTTGTTACAGTGTGGTCACTTTGTGTATGAAATTTATGAGGGAAAAAACTGTCACTTTGTAGCAACACCAAAGGATCTTTATATCATTGACCACTACTGGGGCTTAATTTAGTTGTCTTTGTCTAGCAAAAGTGTATCATTAATGATTAATATACTTAGTTATTACGAAGCAAAATACATGCAACGTATAGTTCACATTATTTAAAAAAAATTTAAATGTGTTTTCTGTCTCGCAATTTGGCATCAGGAAACAAGTTTTTGGAAATCAGAAATTTTTCCGATATTTGAAAGTTTTTTCGACAACCTTCTCAAAAAGATAACAACATTGAGGACAGAACAACTAACGACTACTAACTAACGAACGAACGAACGAAGAACGAACGAACGAACGAACGAAACGAACGAACGAACGAACGAACGAACGAACGAACGAACGAAACGAACGAACGAACGAACGAACGAACGAACGAACGAACGAACGAACGAACGAACGAACGAAAACGAACGAACGAACGAAGAACAACGAACGAACGAAACGAACGAAACGAACGAACGAACGAACGAACGAAACGAACGAACGAACGAACGAACGAACGAACGAACGAACGAACGAACGAAACGAACGAACGAACGAACGAACGAACAACGAAACGAACGAACGATACGAACGAACGACGAACGAACGAACGAACGAAGAACTAACGAACGAACGAACGAACGAACGAACGAACTAACGAACGAACGAACGAAACGAACGAACGAACGAACTAACGAACGAACGAACGAACGAACGAACGAACGAACGAACGAACGGAACGAACGAACGAACGAACGAACGAACGAACGAACGAACGAACGAACGAACGAACGAACGAACGAACGAACGAACCGAACGTAACGAACGAACGAACGAACGAACGAACGACGAACGAACGAACGAACGAACGAACGAATCGAACGAACGAACGAACGAACGAACGAACGAACGAACAACGAACGAACTACGAACGAACGAACGAACGAACGAAAGAACGAACGAACTAACGAAGAACGAACTAACGAACGAACTAACGAACGAACTAACGAACGAAACGAACGAACGAAAACGAACTAACGAACGAACGAACTAACTAACAAAAACTAAACAACTAACGAACTAACTAACTAACGAACTAACTAACTAACAAAACGAACTAACAAACTAACTAACTAACTAACGAACTAACTAACTAACTAAACTAATAACTAATTAACTAACTAACTAACTAACTAACTAAAATTAACTAACTAACTAACTAAGGCAAACCCTCCCCACTATGGAGTAGGGTATACAAATCCTTAGTTAAGGAATTGTTTTAAGCAAAAACAAATTTCTTAAAATTTCGGTCCTGCTTTCAGATGATATCAGTTATAAGACTTTTTCAAAAATAATGTTTTTATTTACCAAATTAAACATAAATACCTAAAACAACAAAATTTAAAAAAAAAATATTCTCTTAATTTTGAAAAATTCGTCGAAAATTCTCAGTTTACGTACAAAATGAGAAAACCGACGAGAAAATGTAGATTAAATATAAAGAACATTCACTTTCTTTACTTTTCTCAATATTCGACAAGATTTTCAGTTCAAAAATGTATCCATTCGTAGTGTATGTGCATCCCATCACCTTTCAGTTGGGGAGAAACACGCGATCGTAAAACATTAAACACGGAATAATTTTGAATGTGTAAATTTAGAAATGTGTTTCAAAAACTAAAAAAAAAGAAAATAAACATAAAACTTAAAATATAAAAATAAAATCATTAAAATTACACATAATTTTTACGATATTTATAAATAACAACATAAAATATCTAAATAAATGTAAGAATGTTTTTTTTTTATAAAAAAAAGTGAGAAAAATACATGAAGGAAAAGAAAACATACCAAAAAAAAAATCATAAAACATCATTTAGAAAAAAATTTACAAAAAATAAATGTCAATTGTTGATATTCAGTGTAATTTATTAGTATTTTTATCTCACGTGGTATTTGTATAAAAAATAAAATAGAGCATTTAAAAAAAATCACGCGAAATGTATAAACATTTCGAATTAAATAATATATAGAAAATAGTAAAAAAGAATCAAAACACATTTGGCAAATAATGTGAGATATACATACACACATATACATATATGTATATGTATTTATTTTGTTTTCAAAATCGTAAAAAAGTTTACCAAAGAGAAAAAAAATATAATTCATGTCAAAATTAATTGATTGTTGTGAAATGTTTATTTGTGAAAATTTTCATAATATAACCGAAAAAAAGTGCAAATTACACTTGCTAACAGGAATATCAAGATAAATCGAAAAATAATAAATAAATATGTATGAATGTGTATAAAAATAAATAAATTTCAATAAAATTTTGTTTATAAAAATAAATCTTTCAACATTATAAAATCATAAACAAATTGATGGTTTATAATGTTTTAGTTATTGGTAAATTCACATGCATGTGTGAGTGAGTGTATTTATTAATAATTTATCAAAAAATAAGAAAAAGTTGACGCCAATACTATATTATATTTTACTATATGTAGTATTGTAGATTGTATATTTTTTTTCGAAAAACGTCAAGTGTTCAAAAAATAACAAAAAGAAACAGAAATGTTTTAAATATTTTTCTGGGTCAGCACAAGCCAAAAAAATATTAAAATTAATGATCAAAGTATTTAATGTTAATATTTTATTATTATATATATTTTTTTACTTAAAGAAAAATAAACCCAAAATTGTATATTTTGTAAATAACATTTGACAGTTAAGTGAAAATTTGACTTAATAAACGAATTTTACATTTCGTCATCAGAAAATGTTTACGCTTCAGGAAATTCTGCAAATCAAGACAATTTTAAACTTTTACAAATTTTATGATTCTCCGCAGTAGATTAAAACTAAGAAAATCTAATCTGCGCTTAATCGAATTTTGCTTGTTTTTGTTTAATGGACGGACGGACAATATACATATGCATGTAAGCTGAACTTCATAATGATACAGGTGTTTATAAATAAAATGAAGAATATTTTGTTTTGTGGCTATTTATATAAAACCCCGCTGTGAGAAGTAAACATTTTTTTTTTGAAAATATTGCGATTGGAAATTCCGCAATCTTTCCGAAAGTTTCTCAAAAAATCCGTGAAAAAATCAAAATTTTTTCCGAGTATTTTTAGTCCGTATATTAAAATGGGTATATAAATTCCAAACAGTCTAAAAATTCCTGAAAAGGTCAAACCAAATGTCAAATTAATTTTTTATATTTTTTTATGTGTATAATTAGTTAGTTAGTTAGTTAGTTAGTTAGTTAGTTAGTTAGTAGTTAGTTAGTTAGTTAGTTAGTTAGTTAGTTAGTTAGTTAGTTAGTTAGTTAGTTAGTAGTAGTTAGTTAGTTAGTTAGTTAGTTAGTTAGTTAGTTAGTTAGTTTAGTAGTTAGTTAGTTAGTTAGTTAGTTAGTTAGTTAGTTAGTTAGTTAGTTAGTTAGTTAGTTAGTTAGTTAGTTAGTTAGTTAGTTAGTTAGTTAGTTAGTTAGTTAGTTAGTTAGTTAGTTAGTTAGTAGTTAGTTAGTTAGTAGTTAGTTAGTTAGTTAGTTAGTTAGTTAGTTAGTTAGTTAGTTAGTTAGTTCGTTAGTTAGTTAGTTAGTTAGTTAGTTAGTTAGTTAGTTAGTTAGTTAGTTAGTTAGTTAGTTAGTTAGTTAGTAGTTAGTTAGTTAGTTAGTTAGTTAGTTAGTAGTTAGTAGTTAGTTAGTTAGTTAGTTAGTTAGTTAGTTAGTTAGTTAGTTAGTTAGTTAGTTAGTTAGTTAGTTAGTTAGTAGTTAGTTAGTTAGTAGTTAGTTAGTTAGTTAGTTAGTTAGTTAGTTAGTTAGTTAGTTAGTTAGTTAGTTAGTTAGTTAGTTAGTGTTAGTTAGTAGTTAGTTAGTTAGTTAGTTAGTTAGTTAGTTAGTTAGTTAGTTAGTTAGTTAGTTAGTTAGTTAGTTAGTTAGTTAGTTAGTAGTTAGTTAGTTAGTTAGTTAGTTAGTTAGTTAGTTAGTTAGTTAGTTAGTTAGTTAGTTAGTTAGTTAGTTAGTTAGTTAGTTAGTTAGTTAGTTAGTTAGTTAGTTAGTTAGTTAGTTAGTTAGTTAGTAGTTAGTTAGTTAGTTAGTTAGTTAGTTAGTTAGTTAGTTAGTTAGTTAGTTAGTTAGTTAGTTAGTTAGTTAGTTAGTTAGTTAGTTAGTAGTTAGTTAGTTAGTTAGTTAGTTAGTTAGTTAGTTAGTTAGTTAGTTAGTTAGTTAGTTAGTTAGTTAGTTAGTTAGTTAGTTAGTTAGTTAGTTAGTTAGTTAGTTAGTTAGTTAGTAGTTAGTTAGTTAGTTAGTTAGTTAGTTAGTTAGTTAGTTAGTTAGTTAGTTAGTTAGTTAGTTAGTTAGTTAGTTAGTTAGTTAGTTAGTTAGTTAGTTAGTTAGTTAGTTAGTTAGTTAGTTAGTTAGTTAGTTAGTTAGTTAGTTAGTTAGTTAGTTAGTTAGTTAGTTAGTTAGTTAGTTAGTTAGTTAGTTAGTTAGTTAGTTAGTTAGTTAGTAGTTAGTTAGTTAGTTAGTTAGTTAGTTAGTTAGTTAGTAGTTAGTTAGTTAGTTAGTTAGTTAGTTAGTTAGTTAGTTAGGTTTTATAAAGGCTTTTAATCAAGTCTTATGAAGGATTTTAATCAAGCCAAGAGAAAATTGGGACACATTTCTCAAAGATCCTTTTTTTTAGCCTTCCATTGCTATGTGCTTATAACAATAATGAAGTATTATGCTCTAAAAATTCATATCATCCTTTTTTGTAATTTATTGCACACATTTTAAAATATTAAATAATATGATTTTGCAAAAATATATTCTTAATTTTAATCAATCATACTGTTAGCAAGAAAACAGTTTTTACTTACATTACTCGAAAATAAGTAAATATTACATTGTCTTGTCATTCACTGTTGTTTGCTATCAAAATCAATTAAATAAAAATAGAAAATTTTTTGCAATAAATTTGATGCATTATAAATAAATATTGAAAAATAAACAAAAACAGTTTTTAATGAAAACTATAATAAATAAATATTTGCAAATTTAATGACCAAAAATATACTTACATTTATTGTGATTTTTTAATTTATTTGTTTTCAATATTTGATATTTTATTATTTATTTTATTACAATTTATAAAATCTATTTTTAATAGACTTTGCTGTTTTTTGTTACGTTTATTAATAATTTGACGTCAATTTGGCGTAGATGAAATGAATAAAAATTTAATTGAATGTGTGAGTTAAAATTAACATAAGAATTGAGATATTATTTATGGATTCAAGAGGATTGTGTCTTAAGCACAATATTTTCTCAAAGTTTTTCAAATATGAAACATTTCTTTGCCATTGAATTTTAGTTTTCCTCACAGGGATAGAAATTTGGTACTTAATATTATTTTTTATGACCAAATACATTATTTTTCACTTTTGTAATAAAAATTTAATTTAATTTTATATATTCTAGTTGATGCCATATTATCTCTCCTTTTCAAAGTTTTTCATTAATAACATAAAATGTTATCCCTAATTAATATTGCATTTAGTTTTTTTTTTTTTTTCATTATTACAAATTACTAATTAATTCTGCAAAAAAATTTATCAATTATTCTAATGAATTACATATGTATTCAAGTATGTACATTGTTTTTACTATATGTCTCTTTATTTTATATGTATATTTAAACAAATATTAGGTTTATATTATTTAATTTAAATTTAGTTTGTTTTTTAAAACTTATTTAAAAACCCTAAAATTTCAAAGTAGAGAAAAAACAAAAATAATTATATATTTACATGTACAAATATTTAATCAATATTTGTTTCTCTATACAATAGTTTTTTGTAAATTGCAATCAATATAAGTTACTGCTACTAACTACTATTAATTATTTATTCCCCAGAAAAAAAATGTACATGTATGTTCGTGTAGCAATTTATATAAAGCTTAAATTTTCAATTAGTGACAGTTTTGTTGGTCAAACAATAAAACAATAATTACGCTCAATTAACTATTCAAAAACAACCTGTAAACAACTACATACGTGTGTTTATATACATATTTACGTTATATTACAAATTAACCCATTAGATTTCAATAGAGCAGATCGATGATTTCTATTACTTTTTTATGGATATTATCTATTCAAATATTTGGAAAATAAAATGATTACTTATTTTTTCAGTAGCCACGTCAAAGATACCTAAACGAGATACACACATTTTATAAATACAAAATACATTGAGTCTTGTCTATTAAAACCTACAGTGGGGAGGGTATATTGGTTTTGTGTGAGTCAGGCTCAATCTAGCCCCGACAAAGAAAAAGGTAATCACTGGTTAGGGTCGATAGAAGGGGCGGACCCAATATCAGGATAAAACACCCTGATATTGAAGAATGATATGAAGAATGCCATTGTGCCCACAACCATTCTCATCATATAAAGACGCCAATCACGCCAATGTATTCCTTGACTTCTTAAAGTCGCCCAACCACACTACTGAGATCGCTTCTGTTGATTCGGCAACAGCACCTAGGGGACGTAATTTGTAGTACGAAAAACGTATCCATTTTTATTTGACAAGACTTATTTCAGTGGCCACAAAGACCTACTGTGATACGTTGAGCATGTTTAGAGTAAACTCCAACATTAAAGATTAGAGTAAACTCAAAAATTAAAGATTAAGGTATTACAGCTTCACAATGTCTCAACCAATTTCATCAAGATTTCAACCGTCACGCCTTCTGTTGTTAAGAATCTCCGCAGATTCGACTCAGGATCCCTCTCGTCCATCAGATACAAGTATCCGAATTATAACATTTTATTAATCCACAGCCTGTCCCTGTGGTTTGTACCGTTCCTAGCTTCTAGGAAACTTATCCTGAAAATTTATATTTCACCATGTATCAATCTTTTTACCAAGCACCAATTCCCCCGAATTTGGGTTTAAACCACACCCGAAGGAACCTTAACCAACTGACCAGCCAGAAAAAGTCCTGTGGGCAGCTGGCCACCCGTAGTACCAGATTATGTGGTGCTCTGGTTAGACCTCATGACAAATCATCCAAGGACTAACCAGGGAGAGAAATGTCATCTCCAGTTTATAGTCCCGGCAGACTAGTGCTACTGGTAGCACCTATTTAAGCCGGGATTGCAATACACCAAATTCTTTCATAAAGGAAACATGCCCCGGGGGTCCCGGTGGCGAAGAAATTCAGATTCAACATATTAATCACATTTGTCCCTAATTTATTCTTTGGGAATACTAAAGAATAGCTCTGGTCTACTAAATGTTCATCGTGCGCTCTTTTATTGCCAGAATGTCCTTGTTGATGGCCAGGTACCCAACATAGTGTGAGTTTATTATGTCTACCCAGTTAATTTAGAAATGTCAAACAATCAAGTATGACACCTGACCTGATTTCATATGGTAGTAAAGCCTTAAGGGCCGCCTGACTATTCGATATCACAAATATCTTCAATCCTCTCAGTTTTCTTCTCAGACATTCTCTAATGCAAATAATAATTACATACACTTCTGCCTAAAAGATTGAGGGGTAATTACCCATTTCCTACTATACATTCTTACTTGTTTTAATATAGTTAAGTCTGTTAAAACTATTTCCGGGGGCCACTTGTATGACGGCTTTGAGAAAAAGGCAACCGATATTGCCTATTTTCAATATCAATTAAACCTTGCCAATGTAAATATTTGTAGAAAATTTCAATCCTCTAGCTTTTTCCTTTCGGACTCTATTGTAGTTTAATCAGACAGACAGACAGAGAGACAGACAGACACACAGACAGAGAGACAGACAGACAGACAGACAGACAGACAAACAGACGGACATTGCTAGATCGTCTTAGAATTTAAGAAGGACACATAATATATATACATTTCTGGGCTTACGAATAATATTGCAATGAATTATCTTTTTTGATGAAAATTTAAATGAAACACTTTTATCATTATTAGTCCATAATAGAATAAAAATTATCTGGTGATACATATAAGAACTAAAACTGCTCGTACATTTACAAAATTTGTGACTAAAAACCCACAAATTATAATCTTTAGCCTATACCTAATTTTGATTTCAATTGTTTTAGGTATCATATACATATACATGTATGTGTATGAATGTACAACAACAAAGAGGGACTAGTCTAATATGCATATATGCCAATATTTACTAACAGTTGTATGTTAAATCAACAATTTATTAGACCAACTATTGTTAAACACACACACAAACATATTTTGTGAAATGTAAACAATACTACGCACAACAAAAAAAAAATTCATACAGATCATGTAAGTATCATCATAAAAATCAATTACCCTGGCAAGGTAATAAAAAAATTTAACAACAATGAACATAATTTATATTGATTATTGATTGTAAATATACAAGTAAAATGAAAACATAAAAATGTTTAACAAACACATGTTTGTTTTTTAAGCAAAAATAGTTCATAGGCAGTGAAATGTATAGATTAACAAATAAATCAAAAATAAACACTTCGATTGAAAGCCATAAAAATCAACTTAGCGTACATAGTTATTGACTAAAGAATGCGTAAATAGTTCATGTAAACAAAAGCAAAAATCTAATGTGCAAAAGAGGAATAGAACAAAAATATACAAAACTCTGAAGGATAAATATGCCAATTTAGCTTTGATTTTTCTGTTCTTTAAAAGTAGATTTTTTGTAATGAAATAAACAAATGATTTGTTTTCACAATATTTTCCTCCTCCTCACTTTCAGTACATTTATTTTTAGAAGAAGTAGTTTATACGTGTTTAGGTTTTGTTTGTTTATGTTTTAAATTTAGTGGCACAGTGGGGTAAAAATGGTGTAAAAGTAATGTTAATAAAATTTCTATTGCTTTATAATTATATGTTGCTGATGCCATATAACGTTTTTGGAAATTCTTCAAATCGTTTAAGGACAAACAAAATATCTCCAATTTGATAGATCTACAGCCCAATCTACAGAGGAAATTTTTTCTTAAATTTAAAAAAGTTTGAATTTTTATTACCGAAAATAAAAGAAATCAAAAAACCTTTTTAATAAATATTTTTTCTTAATTTTTATACCGCTTGTCACTGTCTCCCATTAGCTTTAAGACATTTTTCAATAAATTACTGGGTCACATAAATAATAAGCAAATGCTTTAATATAAATTCTTTCAAAAATTTTAAGATTTACATTAAATTTTTGAAAATATAAAAAACCACAACTTTTTATGATTTTATGCTAAAAACATTTCAACGCAATGTGTTGTTTTATTCAGCATTTTAAATATCTTAATTAGCTATGAAAATATACACGCACAAATCAGATTTATCTAAAGAAAAACACTCAACCCTGCTGCTCGGAGTGGCTGCCCTGCACTGGTAATAACATAAATGACTAGAAGGAAGTCATTTGACAGTTTACGAACAATAATCTCATTCTACTGAAAACTATTGTCTAGTCTATAGTCTAGTCTATAGTCTAGTCTATAGTCTAGTCTATAGTCTAGTCTATAGTCTAGTCTATAGTCTAGTCTATAGTCTAGTCTATAGTCTAGTCTATAGTCTAGTCTATAGTCTAGTCTATAGTCTAGTCTATAGTCTAGTCTATAGTCTAGTCTATAGTCTAGTCTATAGTAGTCTATAGTCTAGTCTATAGTCTAGTCTATAGTCTAGTCTATAGTCTTGTCTATAGTCTAGTCTATAGTCTATAGTCTAGTCTATAGTCTAGTCTATAGTCTTGTCTATAGTCTAGTCTATAGTCTTGTCTATAGTCTATTCTATAGTCTATTCTATAGTCTAGTCTATAGTCTAGTCTATAGTCTAGTCTATAGTCTAGTCTATAGTCTAGTCTATAGTCTAGTCTATAGTCTAGTCTATAGTCTAGTCTATAGTCTAGTCTATAGTCTAGTCTATAGTCTATAGTAGTCTATAGTCTAGTCTATAGTCTAGTCTATAGTCTAGTCTATAGTCTAGTCTATAGTCTAGTCTATAGTCTAGTCTATAGTCTATAGTCTATAGTCTAGTCTATAGTCTAGTCTATAGGTCTAGTCTATAGTCTAGTCTATAGTCTAGTCTATAGTCTAGTCTATAGTCTAGTCTATAGTCTAGTCTATAGTCTAGTCTATAGTCTAGTCTATAGTCTAGTCTATAGTCTAGTCTATAGTCTAGTCTATAGTCTAGTCTATAGTCTAGTCTATAGTCTAGTCTAGTCTATAGTCTAGTCTATAGTCTAGTCTATAGTCTAGTCTATAGTCTAGTCTATAGTCTAGTCTATAGTCTAGTCTATAGTCTAGTCTATAGTCTAGTCTATAGTCTAGTCTATAGTCTAGTCTATAGTCTAGTCTATAGTCTAGTCTATAGTCTAGTCTATAGTCTAGTCTATAGTCTAGTCTATAGTCTAGTCTATAGTCTAGTCTATAGTCTAGTCTATAGTCTAGTCTATAGTCTAGTCTATAGTCTAGTCTATAGTCTAGTCTATAGTCTAGTCTATAGTCTAGTCTATAGTCTAGTCTATAGTCTAGTCTATAGTCTAGTCTATAGTCTAGTCTATAGTCTAGTCTATAGTCTAGTCTATAGTCTAGTCTATAGTCTAGTCTATAGTCTAGTCTATAGTCTAGTCTATAGTCTAGTCTATAGTCTAGTCTATAGTCTAGTCTATAGTCTAGTCTATAGTCTAGTCTATAGTCTAGTCTATAGTCTAGTCTATATCTAGTCTATAGTCTAGTCTATAGTCTAGTCTATAGTCTAGTCTATAGTCTAGTCTATAGTCTAGTCTATAGTCTAGTCTATAGTCTAGTCTATAGTCTAGTCTATATTCTAGTCTTAGTCTAGTCTATAGTCTAGTCTATAGTCTAGTCTATAGTCTAGTCTATAGTCTAGTCTATAGTCTAGTCTATAGTCTAGTCTATAGTCTAGTCTATAGTCTAGTCTATAGTCTATAGTCTAGTCTATAGTCTAGTCTATAGTCTTAGTCTATAGGTCTAGTATATTAGTGTAGTCTATAGTCTATTCTATAGTCTAGTCTATAGTCGTAGTCTTATAGTTCTAGTCATAGTCTAGTCTATAGTCTAGTCTATAGTCTTAGTCTATAGTATAGTCTATAGTCTAGTCTATAGTCTGTCTATGTCCTAGCTATAGTCAGTCTAAGTATAGTCATAGTCTAGTCTATAGTTAGTTAAGTGTCTATAGTCGTAGTCTATAGTCTAGTCTATGTCTAGCTATAGTCTAGGTCTTGTCTAGGTTAGAGTCTAGTCATAGTCTAGCTATAGTCTAGTCTATCGTCTAGTCGAGTCGGTGTATATAATTAGAATTGAATATGCTCAAAAAATCATTAAAATTTAAATCAATCAAATATATACTTTGAATTTTTGGGTAATGTAGCCCAAAACTGTTGGGCAGCCTCTTTAGCATTATAAAGAAAACTGCAGTGAGTCAAAATAATAAGAAGAAATTAAACGATGACAACAAAACAAAATGAGAAAACTATTCATTAAAAGCAAAACATGAAAAACAAACAACAGCACACATAACAAGAAGAAATTGAGCCAAAAGTCAAAGCAGAAAATAAAATAAAATTATGCATCTATTTAGATAAAATAAATGAATACAAACAACAACGAATGCAAAGTGATTTATAAATACAGATTTTAGCAAAAAACGTTAAAAGTGGCATAATTTCATATATGGGCATTTCCACCGAAAAGTATATTTTTTGTCACGTCACTCACATTAATTGACAATATCTTAGGACCATTCTTTTTATACCCTCCACCACCATCAGTGGTGATAGAGGGTATATATAACTTTGTCATTCCGTGTGTAACACCAAGAAATATTCATCTGAGACCCACCAAAGTATATATATTCTGGGTCCTTATCAAATTCTGAGTCTATTTAGCTATGTCCGTCTGTCCGTCTGTCCGTCTGTCTGTGTAAAACACGCTCACGATAAAACGAAGCAATAGAGTTTAACCAAATTCACCCAAAATGTTCTTCATTTTCCTAAGTTGTTTGGTATTGCAAATGGGCAAAATCGGTTCACACCGGGAAAAGTTATGAATCAAAATTTAAAACAACCTCGAAAAAAATAAGCATTTTTTACACATTCTGATGTAATTTTCTCGAAAACTATGCAAGGTAATTCAATGAAAATCACCACACATTCGTTTCTACACAAGAGCTTGATCCCTGCTGAAAATTGCCAGAATCGGTCCACAATTTCATATACCTCTCATACAAAAGTACATATTCCCGGAAAATGGGTTTTTTGTTAATAACTTCCGTCAGAATGTTGATATCTTCACAAAGTTTTACAAATTAAAATCTTATGTCAATAGAATTCATTCAGAGAAAAAACTTTCTGGATCGGTCCATAATTGGACATAGCTCCCATACAAGGTCCCCTCCCGAAAATCACTTAAACGCGCATAACTCATTACTAAATTGAGATATCCATATAAAATTTGGTATGAGTATTACTCATATGCACAGAAATGTTACTGTGAAATTTTTTCCCGATCGGTCCATAATTGGTCATAGCTCCCATACAAGGTCCCCTCCCGAAAATCACTTAAACGCGCATAGCTCAAAGACTAAATTAAGATATCAATATAAAATTTCGTACAAGCATTGTTTATATGCACAGAAATGTTACTGTGAAAATTTTTTTCCCGATCGGTCCATAATTGCTCATAGCTCCCATACAAGGTCCCCTCCCGAAAATCACTTAAACGCGCATAGCTCATTACTAAATTAAGATATCCATATAAAATTTGGTACAAGTATTAGTCATATGCACAGAAATGTTACTGTGAAATTTTTTCCCGATCGGTCCATAATTGGTCATAGCTCCCATACAAGGTCCCCTCTCGAAAATCACTTAAACGCGCATAACTCATTACTAAATTAAGATATCCATATAAAATTTGGTACAAGTATTGCCCATATGCATAGAAATAAAACTCTGAAAGTTTTTTCCGATCGGTCCATAATTGGTCATAGCTCCCATACAAGGTCCCCTCCTGAAAATCACTTAAACGCGCATAACTCATTACTAAATTAAGATATTCATATAAAATTTAGTACAAGTATTGCCCATATGCATAGAAATATTACTGTGAAATTTGTTCCCGATCGGTCCATAGCTCCCATACAAGGTCCCCTCCCGAAAATCACTTAAACGCGCATAACTCATTACTAAATTAAGATATCCATATAAAATTTGGTACAAGTATTGCCCATATGCATAGAAATAAAACTCTGAAAGTTTTTTTCCGATCGGTCCATAATTGGTCATAGCTCCCATACAAGGTCCCCTCCCGAAAATCACTTAAACGCACATAACTCATTACTAAATTAAGATAACCATATAAAATTTGATATACGTATTACTCATATGCACAGAAATTTTACTGTGAAATTTGTTCCCGATCGGTCCATAGCTCCCATACAAGGTCCCCTCCCGAAAATCACTTAAACGCGCATAACTCATTACCAAATTAAGATATTCATATAAAATTTGGTACAAGTATTGCCCATATGCATAGAAATATTACTGTGAAATTTGTTCCCGATCGGTCCATATTTGGTCATAGCTCTCATACTAGGTCCCCTCCAGAAAATCACTTAGATGAACAATATTCATTACCAAATAATGATATAGATACAGAATTTTGAAATTTTGTCTTTATATACATAATTGGTCATAGCTCCCATACAAGGTCCTTTTACGAAAATATCTTAAACGCACATTACTCATTACCAAATAAAGCTATACTAAATTACTATATAGATACAAAATTTTACTGAAATATAGCTTTTATGTACACAAATTTTGCTTAAAGAATTTTTTACGATCGGTCTATAATTGATCCTATCTCCCATACTAGGAACTGCCCCTAAAAGCGATTTAACCTTATTTAACTATTTGCATTATCAATTTGTGTAGAACAAAATTATATATATGTATGTATTTTCAAAATCCTTAAATCTTTCACACACATGCATACATGCAAATTATTAAATATTGCTAAGCACTATAAAAATATAAAAGAAAATGGCGTTTATAATGTTCAATAAATCTTGGAATTGTAATAGATCTAAGCTGTTTAAATCTTGGGATTTATCTATTTAAGACATGAGAAGACTTATTTGGACAAATATTTGATCAATTAGAAAAGTATTAATATAAAAGTAGCTGGTGGAGGGTATTTAAGATTCGGCTCAGCCGAATATAGCACTCTAACTTGTTTATTCTTTATCTTATGCATAGAGCTATTAGAACTCTACATAAAAATATAAAATATGTATATTGTTTCCCTAGATATAAGGAGTTAATTGTGCGTGACGTGATGTGACAAACGTTGACTTTTCGGTGGAAATGCCCATATCGAAGATGTATCTATATAGAATGTTCTAGTATTAAACTCTACTCAGCCCCTATTGGATGCAAATGTTAAAGAATTTTTAGAATTTTAAAAATTATTTACATGAATTTCGGAACAGCTGAGAAACTAAATGTTTTCAATTAACATGTTATCAACTTTGATATAGTATTTAAATGTAAAAAACAATGTTTATAACATCATTATTACAAATGTGTACACATTCACACAATTAACTTGAAAATCTAAGTGATTTAGCTGAAATAGACCATTAAATGAACATACAAATGTTTAAAATAATATTAAACAATGCGTTGTTCCATAAATTTGTCATCAAACTAAATGCATTAAAAGTCCATTAAAGTGGTATCGATATTATTGTAGAGATGAGCTAAAGATTAAATGAAAATAATAAAAACCGCCTGTCATAAAAACATAAAGTAGGGTATTAAAAGTAAATAAAAATAAAAACGAAAAAAGACAGCAGCTGAGAATCACCCTCTTATTATGCGTATTGCTTTTATTTAATTTTTTTTTCGTATTTTTAATACAAAAATTTATTTTCCTCTAGCTATTTTTAAAAATACTACAAACAGAAAAAACGCACACACAAAAAAATTTAACAACGAGCAGGCATTTCTATTTATATAAACTTGCATGTACAAGTAGAAAAAAAAAACACATATGTATGAAAATACATTCATACATATTTATATGAGTATCTTGTGGATACATTGCATGAATATGCTGCAACAAAAGAAAAAATTAAAAAAAAAAATATTAAAAACAAAATAAATAAAACTATGTTGCATGATAGTGTGTGTTTTCGTTTAGATTGTTTTGTATTAAAACTCATACATGTGATTGTTGTATCCTACCACCAATGTTCTGTTATATTTATATGACTTGTCACTTCATTTGCTACACTATTAAATGCGATTACAAGAATTTATTAATTGTCAGTAATGTTTAGTGACATTATTATTTTTGAAATTTTATTTAAATGTTTGTTGTCATTTAAAATGTTAAAGACTAATTTGTTAGAATTTAATTTAAAATTTTAAATGGAAATTTATAAAAATTCAAAACAGTTAAATATCAATAACAGTTATATAGCAATAAAGTTATGTACACTTGTGTGTATATAAATTCTATATCCTTGTAAGATATGTAGTCGCTTTAGCTATTTTCGCCCTTCCGTCTGCTTGTCTGTGTCCCCCCCGGGGGCGTGTTACCTTGGTAAAATCTCCATCTTGGTGTTATTGCAATATCTCGGGGAAAAGAGGTACTACCAATACCTCTAGTCTGTCGGGACTATAAACTGGTGATGATCAAATGTATTGTCGGACTTTCCTAAGAATAATTTGACATGGGGTCTAACCAGGGCACCATATAATCTGGCACTACGGTAGACCAGTTACCTGCAGGACTTGTCTTGGCTGGTCAGTTGATTGAGGTTCCTTCGGAATCCATGTAGTGGCTGTGGTTTAAACCCATATTCGCGCGGACTGATATAACGAAATGCCGCATATGTATGTCTGGTTTCTCTTTCCGGTGCTGTTACCATCTCAACAGATGTCACTGGGTGATGTGACAGAGCAACTTATGCTGGATTCCTGAACCCGTTGAGTATCACTTACTCTTCTCTTTATGGTCTGAGAATGGAACTGATGTAAGTTGGTGAACGATCGGGAAAGTCTCCTGCGCCCGACAGGAGACTAGTACTGATTTAGTACACCTCTTACTTCGGGGAAATTCTCGCTGCTGTTACCATCTCAACATGATTCACATTATTTAATGCTACGGGACATATGGTTGAGGTCCGTTCACTCAACTTGTTGGGGCAATTATTGGGTTTGAATTGACTTTGAAAGTTCCTACATTCTTTGTCAAATTATCTAACATACAGATGGATCCTGATTTATTGGATGGGTATTTCGAACTAACAAATACGTCTCTAGGTGCTGTTGCCGAATCAACAGGGCCATCACAGTAGTGTGGTTGTGCGGGTTTTAAAAGGTTAAGGAATGCACTGGGTCATTAGTTGATGACGATTGCATTTTAAAATCGTTCATGACATCAAAAGGTTGTCATCTTCCGGTATACCGGAAGATTGTTTTCACCTGATGTTGTGGTAGTCTCCTCTTCTATTGACTTTAGATCAGTGATTGCTTTTTCCTTGTTGGGGCTTGCATTGGGATTGATCCCATGCTGCCTGTCATTCGGCTACTATGACAATATATTAGATAGCTCATGTATTTCAGCAAAGAGATTGTACATGGACCGACACAGCCATGTACAAAAATTACCACCTGAGTTTTTCATAAACTCAGGTGGTCTCAAGTCTCAAGTCAAGGTCTCAAGTCAACCCAGTGGATTATAAACTCCACCGTGAATTAAGGCCGTCAAGGCAGGTGTTCACGTTAAGCACTTAGACATATTGCCTGTCTGTCTAGTATTTCGTTAAGTATTACGCTTATTGAAGGATCTATGTTAAAAATCATTATAGTATTATCTTATAATAAGATTGTGATAAAACTCAACATAAATAAGTTCCATAAATATATGAGGACTATAATCTAGGAAGGCCGCATCTTATGTTGCGTATAAAAGCTGAATGTAACACTAATACTTGTTTTTGAATTTAAAAATTCCTTAAAGCTTTCCTAATACCCGACCTTGTCTTCATAACAGCTTCAGTTTTTCCCTCCTTTCTATTTGATATTTATCTCAAATTTTCTTCACAACATTTCGTTTTTGGCTCACATTATACATGTTTTTTTTATTACCATAAAAGATTTTTTTGTTCAGAGGTTAGTGAACTACATATTTTATTTTATAGATTTCTCTTACATATTTGTTTTTTCTGCTCCTCATTCTAACGCTTACGTTTTGTGCATATTCAAATATAAATAAATTAAATGTATTTTTAAATTGCAAAACATTAACATACATTTTCAGATTGAAAATAAGTTTTCTTTGAACAATTTTAAATAGAATTCTTTGTTTAGTTTAATTTATTTATTTCGTTGCTTTTGGCAAAAGGTTTATGGTGGCAATTGGTGTAAAGTTTAAATTGAGTTGTTCTGATATTCAACTAAAGAACTCCAGCACACCTAGTTTAGAGTCTAGTCTAGTCTATAGTCTAGTCTATAGTCTAGTCTATAGTCTAGTCTATAGTCTAGTCTATAGTCAAGTCTATAGTCTAGTCTATAGTCTAGTCTATAGTCTAGTCTATAGTCTAGTCTATAGTCTAGTCTATAGTCTAGTCTATAGTCTAGTCTATAGTCTAGTCTATAGTCTATAGTCTAGTGTATAGTCTAGTCTATAGTCTAGTCTATAGTCTAGTCTATAGTCTAATCTATAGTCAAGTCTATAGTCTAGTCTATAGTCAAGTCTATAGTCTAGTCTATAGTCTAGTCTATAGTCTAGTCTATAGTCTAGTCTATAGTCTAGTCTACAGTCTAGTCTATAGTCTAGTCTAGTAGTCTAGTCTATAGTCTAGTCTATAGTCTAGTCTATAGTCTAGTCTATAGTCTAGTCTATAGTCTAGTCTATAGTCTAGTCTATAGTCTAGTCTATAGTCTAGTCTATAGTCTAGTCTATAGTCTAGTCTATAGTCTAGTCTATAGTCTAGTCTATAGTCTAGTCTATAGTCTAGTCTATAGTCTAGTCTATAGTCTAGTCTATAGTCTAGTAGTATAGTCTAGTCTAGTCTATAGTCTAGCCTATAGTCTAGTCTATAGTCTAGTCTATAGTCTAGTCTATAGTCTAGTCTATAGTCTAGTCTATAGTCTAGTCTATAGTCTAGTCTATAGTCTAGTCTATAGTCTAGTCTATAGTCTAGCCTATAGTCTAGTCTATAGTCTAGTCTATAGTCTAGTCTATAGTAGTCTATAGTCTAGTCTATAGTCTAGTCTATAGTCTAGTCTATAGTCTAGTCTATAGTCTAGTCTATAGTCTAGTCTATAGTCTAGTCTATAGTCTAGTCTATAGTCTAGTCTATAGTCTAGTCTATAGTCTAGTCTATAGTCTAGTCTATAGTCTAGTCTATAGTCTAGTCTATAGTCTAGTCTATAGTCTAGTCTATAGTCTAGTCTATAGTCTAGTCTATAGTCTAGTCTATAGTCTAGTCTATAGTCTAGTCTATAGCTAGTCTATAGTCTAGTCTATAGTCTAGTCTATAGTCTAGTCTATAGTCTAGTCTATAGTCTAGTCTATAGTCTAGTCTATAGTCTAGTCTATAGTCTAGTCTATAGTCTAGTCTATAGTCTAGTCTATAGTCTAGTCTATAGTCTAGTCTATAGTCTAGTCTATAGTCTAGTCTATAGTCTAGTCTATAGTCTAGTCTATAGTCTAGTCTATAGTCTAGTCTATAGTCTAGTCTATAGGTCTAGTCTAGTCTATAGTCTAGTCTATAGTCTAGTCTATAGTCTAGTCTATAGTTCTAGTCTATAGTCTAGTCTATAGTCTAGTCTATAGTCTAGTCTATAGTCTAGTCTATAGTCTAGTCTATAGTCTAGTCTATAGTCTAGTCTATAGTCTAGTCTATAGTCTAGTCTATAGTCTAGTCTATAGTCTAGTCTATAGTCTAGTCTATAGTCTAGTCTATAGTCTAGTCTATAGTCTAGTCTAGTCTATAGTCTAGTCTATAGTCTAGTCTATAGTCTAGTCTATAGTCTAGTCTATAGTCTAGTCTATAGTCTAGTCTATAGTCTAGTCTATAGTCTAGTCTATAGTCTAGTCTATAGTCTAGTCTATAGTCTAGTCTATATCTAGTCTATAGCTAGTCTATAGTCTACGTCTATAGTCTAGTCTATATCTAGTCTATAGCCTATAGTCTGGTCTATTATATAGTCATGGATATTGTCTAGTTATAGTGTCTGGTCTATAGTCTAGTCTATAGTCTTTTAAACGTAAAAGCTAAAACTGATGTGTTAATAAATATTAGATAAAACAATTAAGATTTTAAACTGGTGAGAAACACATTGACCTCTATTTTTCGAAAGTGGTTTAAATTTTCAAATCTCTTGATTTGTCTAAAAAGCTATTTAAAAACTACTAAAATGCCATTAGTCATTCAAAGCCTTTCTTTGAACCGACTTTTTTATGTCAGTCTTATAATAAATGTGTTAAGGTGAAGGGTATAATAATACATTATCACAGTATAGCGCTAACTTTAAGAGAATTCCCAGAAATTCTTCACAACTTTGCCACTAAGAACAATATTAAATGAGAACTCTTATACGAAACTTACACATTCATACATAAGTACAAACCTAAGAAAATATTTAAAACATTTCATTCATTCACCATTCATTGAATTTACCAATAAAAATAATATTTGGATTTAATTGTAGAAAACTAAATTAGAAAAGAGATAGAAATAAACCAATACAAATCTAGATGAAAATCAACTTTAAATAAACCATAAAGTATTTAAAAGAAATTTATAAAAAATACAACATAAATAGAAAAAAAGATTTTAAATAAATAAACTTAAACTAAAATGAAATGAAAGGAATTTTAAAAGCCAGAAATAAAATACCAAAGTACTTAAAAAAAGAAAATCCATAAAATATACAAAAATAACTAAAACATTCTTTAAGTTATAAAAAAGAAGGAAAAACGTAGATAAACTGGGGAAAAAAATACAACAAGCAAAAAAGAGCCGGAAAAATTGGACTAAATGAAAAACTACAACAAAAAATTACAGCAATAGATGGAATAAAATAAAGGAAGAAAACTATCGGCAGCCATGAAACATTCAACAATATTTTGGATATTTTGGTTGACATTTGTCAGCATACATCACAATCAATTACAGTGTACAAGTGCTGTCGTAGTTCAACAACAACAGCTACAGCCATTTCAGCAACAACATAAAACAGCTGCAATATCATCAACATCAGCTTTAATAAAACGACGACAACAACAAAGACAGCAACGACAACAACAACAGCAGCAATGGTTTCCCAAGGGAACAACCAAAGAAGTAATAGGTGATGTTGTCGATATCGACGTTGTAGCAAAAGAAAATCGCGAAAAGAATGTCGAGAAAAATATCTTGGCAAAAGAACTCAATGTTAAACAAAAGAAAAATGCTATAAAAACACTACAGCAAGCAATAAAAGCAAAAGCACCAACAACAACAACATCTATGATAACATCAACATCACCGACAACAGCTACATCAACAAAATTATTCATGCAACAATTGTTAAAGCAACATGAAGAAACATTACAAAATTAAATGATACTGGTGGGTCTACTGCAATAGACTTGACAGAGGATTCTTTCGAAATAGCTTCAGCTGAAATACAAACAATTCCTAACATGCAAATTTTAAAACAATACAAAAGTCCTAGCAATGAAAAAGATTCTTTGATTAAGGACTTTAAGGAAAATCTACAAAATTTACTTAAATCTAGTAATATTAGCGATATTAAATTACAGCCACAATTCAATGAAGAATATGTGTCGACAGCAACTACAGCTACAATTAAACGTGCAGCTATAATGTTACAACCACAATCAACCACCAGTGCGGCAACAACACCTACAACGTCGACAACAATGCCGCCACTTGAGTTTATTTCACCTACTTCCGGTGCATCAGCAGCAGGACCCGCATCTACAACAGCAACAACTACCAACAAGGACTATAATATATTTTATGCTCATTCCACTCCCGTTGAACGTCGTCATATTATACCCGAAAAACTGCAATATACTAGAGAGATTTACATCAAACAGGGTCGACTTATGGGCATTAAACGCAATTTTCAACCATCGTCTGGTTTACGTGCCGTCGATCAATATCTTGGTTTACCTTATGCTGAAGCTCCTGTGGGTAGTCGTCGCTTTATGCCACCAGGTAAGTTCATTAGTTAGTAGTTGAGAGAAAGTGTGGTTTCTTTGTAAAATATTTTGCTTTAAAATGCTAATTAATATGTGTAAGGAATAATTCAAGGGGTGTTATTTATATGGCGCCCAAAATATACTATGACCTGGCTCGGTCATCTCGTTACGTTTATATCACGAGAGCTACACAGATTACGAATTTCTAAATGACTGGTACGGTTTTTATAAGTATGTAAGAGTTCCACATTTTAAGGCACTCAAGCTATTTGAAAAACGATCTTAATTTTCTCAATTATCTGATCGGTGGTACTCTAGAGAATCAATGGCGTTTTATTCTATTTTCAAGAGCTACTTCCGAATACGTCAATGTTAACTTTATCAGTCGAGATGGCTGCAAAGAGTTAGAGTTAGTCTAGTTAGTTAGTTAGTTAGTTAGTTTAGTTAGTTAGTTAGTTAGTAGTTAGTTAGTAGTTAGTTAGTTAGTTAGTTAGTTAGAGTAGTTAGTTAGTTAGTTAGTTAGTTAGTTAGTTAGTTAGTAGTAGTTAGTTAGTAGTTAGTTAGTTAGTAGTAGTTAGTTAGTTAGTTAGTCAGTTAGTTAGTTAGTTAGTTAGTTAGTTAGTTAGTTAGTTAGTAGTTAGTTAGTTAGTTAGTTAGTTAGTTAGTAGTCGTTAGTTAGTTAGTTAGTTAGTTAGTTAGTAGTTAGTTAGTTAGTAGTTAGTAGTTAGTTAGTTAGTTAGTTAGTTAGTTAGTTAGTTAGTGTAGTTAGTTAGTTAGTTAGTCGTAGTAGTAGTTAGTTAGTTGTTAGTTCGTTAGTTAGTTAGTTAGTTAGTTAGTTAGTTAGTTCGTTAGTTAGTTAGTTAGTTAGTTAGTTATCGTAGTTAGTTTAGTAGTTAGTTAGTTAGTTAGTAGTTAGTTAGTAGTTAGTTAGTAGTTAGTAGTTAGTTAGTAGTTAGTTAGTTAGTTAGTTAGTTAGTTAGTTAGTAGTTAGTTAGGTAGTTAGTTAGTTAGTTAGTTAGTTAGTTAGTTAGTTAGTTAGTAGTAGTTAGTTAGTTAGTTAGTTAGTTAGTTAGTTAGTTAGTTAGTAGTTTAGTTAGTTAGTTAGTTATTAGTAGTTATTAGTTAGTTAGTTAGTTAGTTAGTTAGTTAGTAGTTAGTTAGTTAGTTAGTTAAGTTAGTTAGTTAGTTAGTTAGTTAGTTAGTTAGTAGTTAGTTAGTTAGTTAGTTAGTTAGTTAGTCGTTAGTTAGTTAGTAGTTAGTTAGTTTAGTTAGTTAGTTAGTTAGTTAGTTAGTTAGTTAGTTAGTTAGTTAGTTAGTTAGTTAGTTAGTTAGTTAGTTAGTTAGTTAGTTAGTTAGTTAGTTAGTAGTTAGTTAGTTAGTTAGTAGTTAGTTAGTTAGTAGTTAGTTAGTTAGTAGTTAGTTAGTTAGTTAGTTAGTTAGTTAGTTAGTTAGTAGTTAGTTAGTTAGTTAGTTAGTTAGTTAGTTAGTTAGTTAGTTAGTTAGTTAGTTAGTTAGTTAGTAGTTAGTTAGTTAGTTAGTTAGTTAGTTAGTTAGTTAGTTAGTTAGTTAGTTAGTTAGTTAGTTAGTTAGTTAGTTAAGTTAGTTAGTTAGTTAGTGTAGTAGTTAGTTAGTTAGTTAGTTAGTTAGTTAGTTAGTTAGTTAGTTAGTCTAGTTAGTTAGTTAGTTAGTTAGTAGTTAGGTAGTTAGTTAGTTAGTTAGTTAGTTAGTTAGTTAGTAGTAGTAGTTAGTTAGTTAGTTAGTTAGTTAGTTAGTTAGTTAGTTAGTTAGTTAGTTAGTTAGTTAGTTAGTTAGTTAGTAGTTAGTTAGTAGTTAGTTAGTTAGTTAGTTAGTTAGTAGTTAGTTAGTTAGTTAGTTAGTTAGTTAGTTAGTTAGTAGTTAGTTAGTTAGTTAGTAGTTAGTTAGTAGTTAGTAGTTAGTTAGTTAGTTAGTTAGTTAGTTAGTTAGAGTTAGTTAGTTAGTTAGTTAGTTAGTAGTTAGTTAGTTAGTTAGTTAGTTAGTTAGTTAGTTAGGTAGTTAGTTAGTAGTTAGTTAGTTAGTTAGTAGTTAGTTAGTTAGTTAGTTAGTTAGTAGTTAGTTAGTTAGTTAGTTAGTTAGTTAGTTAGTTAGTTAGTAGTTAGTTAGTTAGTAGTAGGTAGTTAGTTAGTTAGTTAGTTAGTAGTTTAGTTAGTTAGTTAGTTAGTTAGTTAGTTAGTTAGTAGTTAGTTAGTTAGTTAGTTAGTTAGTTAGTTAGTAGGTTAGTTAGTAGTTAGTTAGTAGTAGTTAGTTAGTTAGTTAGTTAGTTAGTTAGTTAGTTAGTTAGTTAGTTAGTTAGTTAGTTAGTTAGTTAGTTAGTTAGTTAGTTAGTTAGTTAGTTAGTTAGTTAGTTAGTAGTTAGTTAGTAGTTAGTTAGTTAGTTAGTTAGTTAGTTAGTTAGTTACCGGTGGCTACGCTAACTACAAAATATTTCGAATTAATAATAAGTTTTGGATAGAGGCCCTGTATTTGGACTTTAGTCTAACTAGATTAACCCTTTCATCAATTATTATCATACTTTAATTATTTTATGGCTTTGCGCTGCTCAATATCGATATCGATACCAATATGAACATTAAAGGAGTCCAAAAATATCGCTTTTGATCAGATGGGTCTTCAGATCATTATTTTATCATTACAGTATAACTCCCCTTGTATAGGTAGGCTGTAGTCGGATGTTTTCCGATTTAAAACATGCGTTAATAATGTCACTTATGAGTATTTAATTTAGTATATTTTTTGTCACAAAAATCATAAAACCTTCTCTTAAATTTTAATAGTTTTAAATAACTATGTAATGATATTAAAAGTAACCAGAATTAAATTTTTCTCCCAACCTAACAGAAAAAAATATTCTCTTTCAATTACAAAATTGCACACTTTTAACATAGAACACAAAATAGAAATACTTTTAGCAATTTCCAATATATTTTTTATTGTACTTCTTTCGTCTTCATTCTATAGTAACTTAGTTATGGGGTCAAGTGTTGCTTTTATGTGTTTTTCATACAGTAGGGTGGTTTCAAAAAACTTTCAATTATTTCGCATTAAATTCAAAATTTAAAGATTAAAGTTATTTGCACATGTTACCGTGGTTTTATATAAACAGACTGACGGACAAGAAGACAAACAGACGAACATCACAAATCCACGCAAGTTTTCCCCTTTTTATTGTTTCTTCTCTATAAATTGCAATAAAAAGTTCGTTGTGAGATGCAAGTAGCAAGAAATTATTGTTAAATATTGTGAAAGTTGGACGAGGGTTTCATTCCATAAACTGTCCAACGCAACATAGAAAGTTATAAGCTGTACAATATTAAAAAAATATTTCACCCAACTCAAGCCCTCCTAATATACGTATGTAGTACATATCTACATACGTCTGTAAGTGTATTTTCATGTATTTTTATACCCTACACCACTTTAGTGGGGAGGGTATATTGGGTTTGTGCTGATGTTTGTAACGTACAATAATTTTGGTCCTATACCCACCTTAAAGTATACCAATTGGCTCAGAATCATTTTCTGAGTCGATTTAGCTATGTCCGTCCGTCTGTCCGTCCGTCCATGTAAACCTTGTAATCAAACTACAGGTCGCAATTTTGAAGATAATTCAATGAAATTTGGTACATGATCTTCTATTGTTCCAGGGACGAAGCCTATTGAAAATGGTTAAGATCGGTCCATTATTTCACCTAGCCCCCATACAACTGAACCCCCCAATAGGGCTTGTAATCCTTGTAATCAAACTACAGGTCGCAATTTTGAAGATAATTCAATGAAATTTGGTACATGATCTTCTATTGTCCTAGGGACGAAGCCTATTGAAAATGGTTAACATCGGTCCATTATTTCACCTAGCCCCCATACAACTGAACCCCTCGAATAGGGCTTTTAAAACTTGTAATCAAACTACAGGTCGCAATTTTGGAGATAATTCAATGAAATTTGGCACATGATCTTTTATGGTAACGCAGATGAAGCCTGTTGAAAATGGTTTGCATCGGTCCATTATTTCACCTAGCCCCCATACAACTGAACCCCTCGAATAGGGCTTTTAAAATTTGTAATCAAACTACAGGTCGCAATTTTGGAGATAATTCAATGAAATTTGGCACATGATCTTTTATGGTATTGTAGACGAAGTCTGTTGAAAATGGTTAACATCGGTCCATTATTTCACCTAGCCCCCATACAACTGAACCCCCGAATAGGGCTTTTAAAACTTGTAATCAAACTACAGGTCGCAATTTTGGAGATAATTCAATGAAATTTGGCACATGATCTTTTATGGTACCGTAGATGAAGCCTGTTGAAAATGGTTTACATCGGTCCATTATTTCACCTAGCCCCCTTACAACTGAACACGCCGAATAGGGCTTTTAAGTTCATAATTATGTTTAATATACTCATATCTCGACAAAAAGCTGCAATAACCAAGTTGTATACAAGACTTGATGACCCCCACGAATTCCATAATAATAGGTTCTCATATGACCCTAGCCCCTATGAAAAGCCCCCATCAAAATTTCACTGAAATGTCCACAATTTTATTCATAAACGGCTTAAGTATGTATATCTAAGGCAAGGTACAATTCAACTTAAATGCTTTATTATGTCAACTAAATCACATTATATTTTTGTCAAAGGTGTAGGGTATTATATGGTCGGCCTCGCCCGACTATAATTTCTTACTTGTTTCATAATGAATATGTGGTAGTACAAACATACAGCCTTACATACAAATTTATCTATAGTTATGTAAGGTTTTTGTTAGTTTTACTACACTTTTATTTTATATACAGTATGTGCATTTTAATGAGTATAAGTTGTTTTTAGTTGTTGTTGTTGTTGATTATTTTTTTAGATAGCAAAGCAAAAATTTTGTTCCCTGATGTTACAATTAAATGAAGTGTGGATAGTAATTAAAAAAGAGCAAAAGTTTCCGGAAAAGAAATTTAAATTAATTATACACTTTAAAGGAACTTTAAACAAGTTAAAACTACTTTATGCATTTTAAACATATAGTTGGGAAATTTAACATTGGTTTAATGCTTAAATTTATAGTAAATTAAAAATTCTTTTATGTTTAATTAAAAGAGATGAGCTTAAAGCAAAAAAAACAAGTAAGAGTGTTATATTCGGCCATGCCGAATCTTATATACCCACCATCAAATCATCCTTATAAATAAACTTTGATATTATCGATCTATGTTGAATCATATGTCGATATTAATATGAACATCAGGGAAATATTTGGTAGAGGGAATTTAATAAGGGCTTAAGCATGGACCGTGCTCTTCCGAATTAAAAATATTAATTTTGTTTGATTCAATATTTATAACCATAAACTGTTTTTTTGTAAGAGTGGTTATATGGAGGGTAGAGTCAATTATGGACCTATCCTTGTCGGTTTATACAATAATTATTTGTATCTAATGTAGCTGTACTTGTATCTTTAATTCAGTCATGAGGTTTAAAATATTTATCTGAAGGGAACCGAAAATATGTATTTGATTAGTTATTCTCATCAAATTCAGTTGAAAACTTCCAGTCCTATAAAACTACCGTAATTTAGAAGAACTTTTGAGCCATACATGAGCGTTAAAGTGATTCTCTGGAGTGAATCGTTAAAGGCGCCCCTATACGCCCACCCTCGTATAAGTCAATTATGGATCGATACTTCTAAAATTTAAAACGATTTTTAGTTTTTGGCTAGTACAAAACTTGTTTACGTAGATTATCACTGCTGTAATCGCAATTACAGACTGATCCTCATAAAATTTAGTGGGAGATTTTAGCTAATACGAAAATTGTTTATGTCAAAATTCATCGATGTACTCGCAGTTTTAAGCTAGTAATGAGCTTTAAAGTCATTTTCTGAAGGGGACTTTACAAGTGGGATAGGGTTAATTAAGGACCGATCCTAATAAAATTTGATAAAGAACTTTTGGCTTGGACAAAACTTGTTTATGTAGAATTTTACTTCTGTACTCACATTTTTGAGTCAGTAATAAGCCTTAAAGTCATTTTCTGAAGGGGACCTTATATGGGGGGTAGGGTCAATTATGAACCGATCCTTATAAAATTTTACGAAGAGATTTAAAGAAGAGATTTGTGCCGAATTTCACCTCTATTGATGCTTTCCTTAGCCCGTTATGCGCGATAAAGTCATTTTCTGACGGGGACTTTATATGTAGGGTAGGGTCAATTATGGGCCTATCCTTATAACATTTTACAAAGAGATTTAGGTTCCCATAAAACTTGTTTGTGCCGAACTTCACCGCTATTGATGGTTCTCTTAGCCAGTTATGGGCCATAAAGTCATTTTCTGAAGGGGGCTTTATATGGTGGGTAGGGTCAATTATGGGCCTATCTTATAAAATTTTACAAATAGATTTAGGTTCTCATAGAACATGTTTGTGCCAAATTTCACCGCAATTGATGCTTTTCCTAACCAGTTATGGGCGATAAAGTCATTTTCTGAAGGGGACATTACTATATATGGGGGTAGGGTCAATTATGGGCCTATCCTTATAAAATTTTACAAAGAGATTTATGTTCCCATAAAACAAGTTTCTACCGAATTTCACCGCTATTGATGCTTCTCTTAGCCAGTTATGGGCCATAAAGTCATTTTCTGAAGGGGACTTTATATGGGGGGTAGGGTCAATTATGAACCGATCCTTATAAAATTATACGAAGAGATTTATGTTCCCATAAAACATGTTTGTACCGCATTTCACCGCTATTGATGCTTCTCTTAGCCAGTTATGGGCTAGTGATGTTGTTATTACATCTGGAACCTGCTCTGTGAAACACTATTATGATTCCAAAGTACTTGTATGAAGTACACAAGGTACCAGTTCTTTAGCATTAGTTATACAGATTATGTTCTCTAAAGCTTTCCTAGAATAAAAACCATTTATTTTGCTTGCTTAATTGCTTAATTTTGGCCCTCTAGTTTCCCGTCTTGGCGTGATCTTATATTACCGAAAAACTTACCTTAAGTATTTTGATTCTAACTTTATCTGCTCCATTGATATCGCTTTCTTAGAATTTTTCTAAAATTGTTCTATTTTTAGGTATTTTTCTATCCACTCGAAATTAATGGGTTAAAGAAAATTTGTAGCAAAAATTTTCAAGATAATAACTTTGTATTTGTTTAAACCACTAATTGGAAATCTAATAGTCAATCATAAAATAAAAATATCGTTTTATATACTTATATATATTAAGATAAAACAAACTCAAAATGTTCAAACATACATACTTAAGGATGTATGCACAATGTACAAATCTAAATACATAGAAGGAAATTCTTTCTCAAAGTTGTATCAGCATATAAGTTCATATCCTCACCATATCCCAAAAAGTTTTTTTTGTTGTTGCAACAGGAAATGCAATAACAGAAGTTTACACATATACAAACATATTAATACAAGGTTGCGTAATATTTGGTAAACAAGTAAACAAAAAAGTTTTGAAACATTGTCAGTAAAAGCCCTTTAGCAAAGGGTAAACTAAACAATGCTCATTTTCTGCAATAATGTCATAACTAAAATTTCTAATTTTTAATTTTTATCGGCAATTATTGTTTATTCTGTCTAAAATAAATATGACCTCAAAATGTAAATGTTTATAGTTATTTAAAAATTAAAAAGGGCCCTCTTTTTAAGGGATCTATGTGAAATCGTTAAGGTATTTTTAGCAGCTAAAGAATTTTGTATCTTGAGCAACCAAAACACAATTTTTTCGAAAACTTTACATCCAAAATGTTTACATATGCTCAAAAGGAATTGTTTTGAAAATTATAAATGTTTTTTGCCAAAAACAAACTCTACTAGCACTTTAAGGATATTTAACGGAAAACAAAAGTCATATGTACATAAACAATTTACAAAGCATCTATAATAAACGTTTTATACCATAACTGGTAGTTTAAGAAAAAGTCAAGGTATCCTCAAATAATTTTTGAAGGAAAATATGTGTGATCACAAAATAAGCTTATTTTTTCATTTAAACGTGTTTTAACGAAGTTATAAGCGATTTAAGTTTTCTTAAGATTTTTCTTAAAAAAATCGATTTTTGAAGAAAATATGAGTGAACACAAAATAAGCTTATTTTTCCATTTAAAAGTGTTTTAACGAAGTTATAAGCGATTATAGTTTTCTTAAGATTTTTGACCGAAAAATCCATTTTTGAAGGAAAATATGAGTGATCACAAAATAAGCTTATTTTTCCATTTATACGTGTTTTAACGAAGTTATAAGCGATTTAAGTTTTCTTAAAATTTTTCCTAAAAAAAATCAATTTTTGAAGGAAAATACGAGTGATCATAAAATAAGCTTATTTTTCCATTTAAACATGTTTTAACGAAGTTATAAGCGATTTAAGTTTTCTTAAGATTTTTTACCAAAAAATCGATTTTTGAGGGAAAATATGAGTGATCACAAAATAAGCTTATTTTTCCAATTAAACGTGTTTTAACGAATTTATAAGCGATTTAAGTTTTTTTTAAGATTTTTGACCAAAAAATCAATTTTTGAAGGACAATATGAGTGATCTCAAAATAAGCTTATTTTTCCATTTAAACGTGTTTTAACGAAGTTATAAGCGATTTTAGTTTTCTTAAGATTTTTGACCAAAAAATCTATTTTTGAGGGAAAATATGAGTGATCACAAAATAAGCTTATTTTTCCATTTAAACGTGTTTTAACGAAGTTATAAGCGATTTAAGTTTTCTTTAGATTTTTGACCAAAAAATCGATTTTTGAGGGAAAGTATGAGTGATCACAAAATAAGCTTATTTTTCCATTTAAACGTTTTATAACGAAGTTATAAGCGATTTTAGTTTTCTTAAGATTTTTGACCAAAAAATCGATTTTTGAGGGAAAATGTGAATGATCACAAAATAAGCTTATTTTTCTATTTAAACGTGTTTTAACGAAGTTATTAGCGATTTAAGTTTTCTTAAGATTTTTGACCAAAAAATCGATTTTTGAGGGAAAATGTGAGTGATCACAAAATAAGCTTATTTTTCTACTTAAACGTGTTTTAACGAAGTTATAAGCGATTTAAGTTTTCTTAAGATTTTTGACCAAAAAATCTATTTTTGAAGGACAATATGAGTGATCACAAAATAAGCTTATTTTTCCATTTAAACGTGTTTTAACGAAGTTATAAGCGATTTAAGTTTTCTTAAGATTTTTGACCAAAGAATCGATTTTTGATGGACATTATGAGTGATCACAAAATAAGCTTATTTTTCCATTTAAACGTGTTTTAACGAAGTTATAAGCGATTTAAATTTTCTTAAGATTTTTGACCAAAAAATCGATTTTTGAGGGACATTATGAGTGATCACAAAATAAGCTTATTTTTCTATTTAAACGTGTTTTAACGAAGTTATAAGCGATTTAAGTATTCTTAAGATTTTTGACAAAAAAAATCGATTTTTGAGGGAAAATATGAGTGATCACAAAATAATCTTATTTTTCCATTTAACGAAGTTATAAGCGATTTAAGTTTTTTTTTAAGATTTTTGACCAAAAAATCGATTTTTGAAGGACAATATGAGTGATCTCAAAATAAGCTTAGTTTTCTTAAGATTTTTGACCAAAAAATCGATTTTTGAGGGAAAATATGAGTGATCACAAAGTAAGCTTATTTTTCCATTTAAACGTGTTTTAACGAAGTTATAAGCGATTTAAGTTTTCTTAAGATTTTTGACCAAAAAATCGATTTTTGAGGGAAAATATGAGTGATCACAAAATAAGTTTATTTTTTCATTTAAACGTATTTTAACGAAGTTATAAGCGATTTTAGTTTTCTTAAGATTTTTGACCAAAAAATCTATTTTTGAAGGACAATATGAGTGATCACAAAATAAGCTTATTTTTCCATTTAAACGTGTTTTAACGAAGTTATAAGCGATTTAAATTTTCTTAAGATTTTTGACCAAAAAATCGATTTTTGAGGGACATTATGAGTGATCACAAAATAAGCTTATTTTTCCATTTAAACGTTTTTTAACGAAGTTATAAGCGATTTTAGTTTTCTTAAGATTTTTGACCAAAAAATCGATTTTTGAGGGAAAATATGAGTGATCTCAAAATAAGCTTATTTTTCCATTTAAACGTGTTTTAACGAAGTTATAAGGGATTTAAGTTTTCTTAAGATTTTTGACCAAAAAATCGATTTTTGAGGGAAAATATGAGTGATCACAAAATAAGCGTATTTTTCCATTTAAAAGTGTTTTAACGAAGTTATATGTAAGTGATTTTAGTTTTCTTACCGATGTTAATTTTCTCATATTACATAAGTAATGAAAAAAGGAATTAAATGTAAACTTTTATGGAGATTAATAACTTCAGACAACCACTCCGAACTGCAGGATACTAGCCGGCATTTGCACATTATTCCCACATACACACACATGAACACGTTAATAATGCAAATAATAGTTTCAAAGAATACTTTCGACTAATATGCAACTATGTAAACGCTGCTGTTACGGCTACAAATTGTTACAAAATGAAATTCTACCACACAAACCGCGTAACCCAAATGTTCTAAACAATAAACTAAATATATGAGAATGAAACAGCAAAACTGTAAGTTTTGTATGTAAATATTTTAAAATTATATAGGTAGACCGACGTATTTTTGTTGTTGATGAAATATAATACAGAAAGAAATGTAATTAAACGCATAGATGTGGTTTCGCGAGATTACGAGGAAATATGAAAATATTTTGCAATAATTTTGCATAAAGGAAAATATACTAAATGAAATACATTTACCAATGTAGAGAACGGACATACATATTTATGTAGATCATAGGGACCGAAAAATACCACATCAAAAACTTAGAATTTTTGCGTACTGATATTACTTGCTTTAAATACATACATACATCACAATATACATATGTATGTATTTCTTTCTTTTTTGAAATAAACTTTAAATTCTTTTCAAAACTTTTAATACAAATTCAAATAACATTTATATTCCCTGCAATTCAAATCTCTAATTAACACGCCAAATTGAGTCTCATGGTGTCAATAGATTTGTTTCACTCTTTATTTTGCATTTTTATACATGTTAGTATGTACCGATATGTTGATTTTCCTTTTCATATGCAAATGTGTATGTGATAGTTATTTGTTAAAGAATTGCTGTATTTATATGTACAACAATATATGTACATACGTTTAAGTCCACACGTGTAGCAATGTGTAGAACATATTTGATATTTGTTAGCTTAAGTGCATTAGGTAAAGTTAGACAAAGAATATTGATAACAAAATAAATTTTCTAAGAACTGAAAATTGTTTCATTTTAAGAATTCTGCAAAGAATTTTGAATTTATGCATATCGGTTAACATTGTTCCTGAGGCGGTTAACATCCATAAAGTCTTAGGACATTTATGGATCATTTCATATGATATAAGATTTATGTAAAATAAATCTGCAAAAGTTTTAAAACGTTTTTAAACTACAGTGAATCAGTCCTATAAAAGGATCTTACAAAATGAATCACTTTCTTCTATATTATTACTACTAGTGTGAAGCACCATCTAGAAAAACGAATATCCTATTGGATTTATTTTGTTTACTTATATTTTCGTCTCTCTGTTTATATACAATTGCTTACTTGTGATGTGTACTTTAAACTTTTGTTACATGTTTTTCTTTTAATACCCTACACCATTCATATTTTCCACAACTAACAAATTAAAATAAAAGTTAAAAGGTATAGATGGACATGTCGGAATATATAATGCCCAATACCCAATGTGGGGCTTTGGTAATTTATGGACTCTATTCCATCAAAAATAGGCTCAGCATTTTCTTAATTCCGATATATTTATAAATAATCGGAATTAAGAAAATTATTTAAAAATGATTTCTGAAAAAGTATTTTTTGTGGACTAGGGTCAAACATGGACCGAAGCTAACACAATTTGATATTCCAATTATTGAAATGAGGACTATGCTCAATTATTGACCGATCACTACTTGCATATTGTTCATGACTATGTCATAAAAATCACAATTCTGAAAGTCTGGTTGTATGGTGAAATAATGGATCACTGTGCGCTTACATCTGCGAAACTCTTATATCGCATTACTTTAGTTGAGGGTATAGTTTATAATACCAAACTATAGGGAAATATTTTAATTTCAGATTACTGCTAGGTAGTGACATGATTACAAGGGGATGCGATCGAAACATTATTTCAAATAATTAAAATCCTTATTACCTCGATGATGTAGTGCGTGTAAGAGATAGATATCTGCATATATGAAGGCGGTCTAAAGTCAACCCAACAACTACTGAATGGTTGCTTTTTATCAGAAGATATATCTCAGAATTTAGACCACATCGGCTGGATGGTATAATTTTGGAGCTTCCAAAAGCAATATACATAACTGTAATATTGGACTTTCAAGAAATCCTTTACATTGCGCTCTAGACGTTCTCATTTGTCATAAGTCTTTTTCTAACCTAGCTGGTCTTACAGGAGTGACAGGAGCTTTAAGATCATCGCCTCAGACCGGCCTGAATGAAACATCTGCTATTAATGTTTTTGTAGAAAATTTGTGTTCGACTCCAGAATTATTACCGTGACACCATCTTCCAAAAGTTACCTATATATATATATATATATATATATATATAACAAATCTGAGGCAATTCGTCGTCCTTTGAAGAAACAGCTTCATATAGAACATTGTCGCTGAAGTATTACAATATGCCAAATGGTCTATGCTAAATAGCGGTCTATCCATATAACCTCTAAGTAATAAAATTCTATATAAGGTTTAAAAAACTCTTCATAGGATGTATACGGTGTTTCTCAGTCAATTTGGCTTGATAGATTAAAAGTTTTAACTTGTTTTGTTTTACCCTATTGCTTTATCTAATATTTGCTTTCAAACACTATTAATACTATACTAATAGTCTAAACCTGTGACCCATTCTATTGACTCGTGGTTTGTTATGTGTGTAAATATACAAGGATATTTACATAAATAAATATACACCAACATATATATATACAAATATACATTTCTACATTAGAGTGTCCCGAGGAACAACCTTTTTAAAAGTCTCATGTAGAAATACCTCTCAATCGATGCGTATTAATGTACTGAACACGGAGAAAGAATAATAAATTTGGAAAGAGGACTTAGATTCCTACCATCGCTTGAAAATATTAATATTTTAACAATATTTTTTATATGCACCAAAAGTCGTTTTGCCGTACTCTAACAAAAATTTTAACTAATTTTCTCCCGATTAGGTCAAAATTACCGACCCATTTCTAAGATCAAAATTTTTAATCGCTGGTAGTTAACTGAGGCCCTTAAAGAAATATGTATTTTTGTATTTTACTTGTATTTGATCCACAGGACACCCTAATGTACATACATATGTATGTGTACTTGCAATACGCAATCTTGCAGTAAGACAAATGCAATAGAAATGTATGTTAAATCAGTGTTTTAACATACAATGTTATATGCATGCTTTGTATGTATTTATATTTACATACATACATATATGTATGTAGACAAGTATGTATGTGTGCATATTCTACATGTGAATGTAATGTAAATACATACATGAGTGTATGGGAGTAAATGTTAACCGAGTTCTTTGGTTTTAAACAGAAGTAAAAGTATACTGTTCCAATTTCAGCAAAAAAAGAGAAAGAAAAAACAAAACGATAAAAATGTGTGTGGTAAAATAACCCAATAAACATATAGCTGAAAGTTTTAAAAATACATATGTACAAATGAAAAGGAAATGCAAATATTTTAATAAGCTTAAATCATAAAGCTCTTTAACACAAACTCTTCATAAGGTTATCTATAAACTAAAGCTTACAAATAGTTTCCATGTAAAACAATATCCTTGATACTAGAGTTTCTCTTATCAACTGGGTTACAATTTAAATTATTTCCGACGCCAAGCTGCCAAACTTTAACATGCGTTTGGGTGACCAAAAGTCTATATTGAGCACAATAAAAACTTAAAGCACAAACACAATCAAAATTTACTCATCAAAAAATAACTACAATATAACTAGCAAACGACTGACTGACTGACTAGTAAAAGGAAATGAATAATACTGGAATACTAAAGCTCATAAGCATATTAATCGAAGAAGAAAAAAAAAACTTTAAAAATTACTTTATTTTTCTGAATAAGGTCAAAAAGCCAATGGCATAATAACAATAAAATTTTTGTAATATTGTATGTATGTATATAGAACAAAGTAGCTAACTAAGTAAAAATCAACTAGTGGCCAAAAGTAATGTCAAGAAAATTTTGTTGTCAATAAAAACTAATTTATTTATAAATTTAATAATATTGAAGAATATTTCTTTTATGTCCTTTAGACATAATCAAATTAAGAAATCATAAATAAAATTGAATGATTAGATATAAAAGTCATAGACTAGTTAACACAATACTTAAATGTTTATAGAGCTACTTATATAAAAATGTAATAATTTATTAAAATATGAATATTTTGTTGACATTATAGAAGGTTAGTTTGTTGGCAATTGGGCGCAGAATGATAGTTAAATTTATTAACTCTGTGATAATAAAATCTGTAAGACAAGTGAAAATAAATACCAAATTATATTTGATAAATACAGATCATAGTAGTAACTATTTAATTTAAAAAGAAGAGATGAAAAATATATTCAAGGTTTCAATTAAAAACGTAATAAATTATAATGTTAAACTAGTATTTTTAAGCGTTTAAGTCATTTTCTGAAGGCGACCTTATATGTGGAGTAGGGTCAATTATACACCGATCCTCATGCTTAATAATCGATGGATAGATTTTGGTTCATATGAAACTTAGTTATGTGGGATTTCATCGATATAATTGTATTTTTGAAACAGTTATATCAGCTAAGCTGTTAAGCGGGGGACTACTTGTATGGGGGCTATACGAAAACGTGCCGATTTTCAATACCAAATAAACTTTGACTATAGGAAATATTTGTGTAAAGTTTAAACCCTGTAGCACTTTCCATTCGGACTCTATCGTGTTTTTAGCAAACAGACGGACGGACATGGCTAGATCGTCTTAGAATTTAATGAGGACTCAGAATATACATATATACTTTTGTGGGGTCTATGACCAATATTTTGAGGTGTTACAAACTGAATGACAAAAACAATATAACCTCTATCTTTTTTGATGGTGGGTATACAAATATTTTATTATATTTCAATATTAGACACCATTATCTCTCCATTGTTATACACCTATCCCTCGTTTAACACAATTTCTTTAATTTCTCGTGTTAAACGAGGGATGGAAATTTTCTCGTTTTACACAATTGTTTTTATACCGGAGTCGTATAAGCTATGTCTGTCTGTCTGGCTATCTGTCTGTCCATCTGTATCTTTGCTGAAATCAGTTTTCTGAAGACCCCAGATATCTTCGATACCCAAATCTTGAACAATTCTGTCAGAGATGCTTTCTAGAAATTTCATATATAATCAGCAAAATCGATTAATAAATAATAGCAAAAAATCCGAGACAACCTATGAAAATTGTTTTTATAACGGAGTCGATTAAGGTATGCCTGTTCGTCTATATTTGTTGAAATCAATTTTTTCAAGACCCCAGATATCTTCGGGACCCATATCTTTAACAATTCTATCAGAGATGCTTTTTAGAAATTTCCGATAAAATCAGCAAAATCGGTTAAGAAATAACGGAGATATAAGCAAAAATTCGAGACAACCTCTGAAAATATCATGAGAAATTAGATTTTTTGTGCATGTTTAGACAAAACGATATAACAACAATAACATATAGATTGTACTTATTTTGCTTGCTTTGAAAAATGAAACAGAGTAACACATTACATATGAAACTGAGTGCCAAAATCAGAGATGAAAGTAAATTCCTGGTTGAAAAAAACAGAAACTTGTGACAAAATTTGTTGAATTAGTTGCTAAGCTTCTTGAGAAACTAAGCAAGAAGGAGAATGAAAACGTCATAACTTCATGGGTAGTTTCAGAAAAAATTAAAAAATAAATTAAATTAAGAATTTAATTTAAAGAAACTTCACGAAAATATATCTTATAAAATTCAAGATTTAGATCTCGCAGATATCTCGAGCCTCCAGTAAATGAAAATAATATTGTACTTATGACGAACATTAGGCAATATTTGACCATAGCCCAAAAAAGGGCCGTCCTATACAAGTTATATAAAAGCAAAAATGCCACTACTACATTACATGAGGATTGGTCCATGATTGACCGACTCATCATCGCATATGCGGTATACGATAAACAATATAGAATAATTGTAATAAAGAGTAAATCTTGGTGGGTATATTAGATTCGACATAGCCAAATATAACAATTTAATTTAAATTTTCCATATCTTTTATCGTTAACGTCGTAAAAAGGCAATTAAACAAAATAATATTTCTCAAACAATTTCAAACATCATCCACATTAAACCCACCACACAGTTGTTCTAAAACTTTCCTATACAACAAACTAACTTAATTCACATTATTTATTTGTTTGTTTTATTCTCATTTATACTTTAGGTGCTGCCTTACCCTGGCAAGGATTAAAGATGGCTCATCACCTACCACCCGTTTGTCCTCAAAAATTACCGGATATCTCTTTACAGGGTACAGCTAAAATGTCTAAAGGCCGTTATAAACATTTGACACGTTTGCTACCTTATCTCAAAACGGAAAGTGAGGATTGTTTGTATTTGAATGTGTATGTGCCTAATGGAAACGATGCTACTGCAACTGATGCGGGTGGAGGAGGAGGACCGGCATTTGCTTATGCCTCGGCTGCGGCAGCAAGTCGAGATGATAGTTTTATGCAAAAACATTTGTATCCTGTTGTAGTCTACATACATGGAGAATCCTTTGAATGGAATAGCGGAAATGCCTACGATGGCTCTGTACTGGCCAGCTACGGTGAAGTTATAGTCGTTACAGTAAATTATCGTTTAGGAATTTTTGGTAAGTGAACTCCTGTACAGATACAACATTTAATGTCATTTTTGTCTATGACAATTTTATGTTTTTCTTTTAGTCTTGTTTTTCTTGTTGTTTTCAACACTATTTGCCATCTATTGCAGGTTTCATGAGACCCAGCATTAATGAGAATACAGTTGCAAACTTTGGCTTACTAGATCAAATAGCTGCTTTACATTGGATAAAGGAAAATATACATTCATTTGGTGGCGACAAGGATAGTGTCACATTAATGGGACATACAACTGGTGCGGCCTGCATAAACTATCTTATGGTGTCACCTGTAGCTTCAGGTATGATTATCTACTTTATATGAATTTATATGTCACTTGCTAAACAAGTGGACAACCGAAGTTTTGTTTACCGTCGTTGTTATACCTATAGTTGAAGTTGATATTGTCATTGCTGTGGACAGATAAAAGTTTTAAATTGAATTTGAGTTATTTAGGAAATAAATGTTTTGAATTTCTGTTTTGATTTCTTGTTTTCTTTTTTTTTTTTCGTTATCAAATACTAGACAGTTTTTGGAAGATTTATGTGGGAATTTTTCAAATTGCAAACTTTTGACTGAATGTAAAATAACTGCAGTATATGTCAGATACTTGTGATGGCTTGATTTTTCATTTGATTTAAGTTTATCTTTAAAGTTTTTGGAGTTTAGTGTATATTTGTTTAAGAACTTAGAAATAGTAAATATTTTATAGGCCTCCAAAGATATGAGGCCTCGCTGCAAACCCTACGGAATTTTGATCTACTCTCTAAGGAAAAGTTGTAGCTCTTGTCATAAAGAAATTGTGAACAAGTGGAAAGTTTTTGCATTGTGAAACTGTACTGCTTTTATTAACGACACCAGTACGTATACGTGTTAATGATTTACTGATATTACAGATATGAAGTATACGCATAATTTAGAGAAGCACTTGAAATATTTTATAACAAGTTGTACTGTGTTATTTACCGTCAAATCATATGCATGATAAGCTCAACGATTCTTCGACCATCCATCCGTCTTTCCTATACATCCGTCTTATCTATACATCTGTCTGACCAACTGTCTGTCCATACGATTAATTTTATGGAATTCGAAGAACATAGTTAAGAAGTTTTAAATCTAGTCTTAAAGCTCTAATTTTGGGAAATACTTAGTACAAAAAATGGTAGAAATCTTTCAACCGAACAAAAATTATATCAGCGGATCGGCATAACTTGACTTAAATTCCTAACTCGTTTAAATCGTAATATAATTTCTAGTTAACACCCTATAAATTCAAACAATTCACCAGTATTTATAAGTTTTCTCCCAGGACAATACCTATTTTCATTACCTTATTATCCTTGGCATAATATATTCTCTTTTACATTTTTTTTCTGTGTTACTTCTTCCTATATTCTCATCTCAGTTAATTTTCTGCTGTATTTTTTTTTTGGTATCCATTTACATAAAGGTTTATTTCATCGTGCAATTTTGATGTCCGGTTCTGCCATGTCTGATTGGGCTGCTACAAATCATTCACTACAGCTGACAATGCAAATTGCTCATGGCCTTAATTGTCCGCTTAACGATGACAATGAAGAAATGTTATCATGCTTGCGCCAAAAACGGTAAGTAATTGAATTGATTTGGCCATTACACATGCATAAAGATCCTACAAAATAAAACCATTAAATTGGTGAAAGCTATTGGAAATATTTCTTGTTCTTTTAATACCCTCAACTATACTGTTGTTGTTGCTGTTGTTGCGGTAAAATTAAAAATTTATTATTTAAAATTTACTAAGCATTTGGTCCTTTTGTGGTTATAATTCTTAAGCAAAAGCATTATTGTGTAACAAATATAAAATATGGATATACAAATTATTAGAGTGTTATAACTGTAATTATATTTCTTTATAAATACAAAATTATTATTGCTGTTGAGTTTTTGTGGCTTTAGAACTTATCAGATTTTAATTAAGCCACATGCTTTTAATACACTTTTTTTCTGTGTTTGATTCAAATGATTCATTACAAAGTAATGAACTAGTAATTGTTTACGATTGAGGTCATACATTTAAGTAGAAAACTCAAGGTGTCTTTTATGTAAAACATTTCAATTTCATTTATTGCTACAATCTTGGCAAGCAATTTGTGCACTTTTGATAGTTGAGGTTAAAATGAAACTGAAGATGAAAATAATATACATATTCATTATATATTCTTATAAATAAACTATAAGATTTCTATAAATAAAACCATATATAAACACATACACTAAGTAATACAAATAATTAGGTTTCATTCGAATATACCAACAGTTCAAAGTGATAAAGTAAACCAATTTAAACTATCCATTACAATCCATAAAAATTTGTGGTATATTTCTGGAAATATTATTTAGATCAGCTAATGTTTACTAAAATGGTCTAATGTTTCAAAATACATTATAAATCTGCTGGGTATAAACAATATTGTAGGTTTGTGTGGGTTTTTATTTTGTGGTATTTTTTCCATATAGATTAGCGTCTGGTTTACTAATATTTTTGCTAAAGTCTGAAAAATTAAAACTCTTAAAAGATCTTCCTAATGAAGAAAATTAAATTTAATTTTGTGGAAAACTATAAATTGCTGTGATTATAAAACTTTTTTGCTTTAAAATAATTTCTAAATAATGCTCGATTGAATACAAAATTGAAAATTAAGACAAGACTATAGAATAGACTATAGACTAGATTATAGACTAGACTATAGACTAGACTATAGACTAAACTATAGACTAGACTATAGACTAGACTATAGACTAGACTATAGACTAGACTATAGACTAGACTATAGACTAGACTATAGACTATAGACTAGACTATAGACTAGACTATAGACTAGACTATAGACTAGACTATAGACTAGACTATAGACTAGACTATAGACTAGACTATAGACTAGACTATAGACTAGACTATAGACTAGACTATAGACTAGACTATAGACTAGACTATAGACTAGACTATAGACTAGACTATAGACTAGACTATAGACTAGACTATAGACTAGACTATAGACTAGACTATAGACTAGACTATAGACTAGACTATAGACTAGATATAGACTAGACTATAGACTAGACTATAGACTAGACTATAGACTAGACTATAGACTAGACTATAGACTAGACTATAGACTAGACTATAGACTAGACTATAGACTAGACTATAGACTAGACTATAGACTAGACTATAGACTAGACTATAGACTAGACTATAGACTAGACTATAGACTAGACTATAGACTAGACTATAGACTAGACTATAGACTAGACTATAGACTAGACTATAGACTAGACTATAGACTAGACTATAGACTAGACTATAGACTAGACTATAGACTAGACTATAGACTAGACTATAGACTAGACTATAGACTAGACTATAGACTAGACTATAGACTAGACTATAGACTAGACTATAGACTAGACTATAGACTAGACTATAAACTAGACTATAGACTAGACTATAGACTAGACTATAGACTAGACTATAGACTAGACTATAGACTAGACTATAGACTAGACTATAGACTAGACTATAGACTAGACTATAGACTAGACTATAGACTAGACTATAGACTAGACTATAGACTAGACTATAGACTAGACTATAGACTAGACTATAGACTAGACTATAGACTAGACTATAGACTAGACTATAGACTAGACTATAGACTAGACTATAGACTAGACTATAGACTAGACTATAGACTAGACTATATAGACTAGACTATAGACTAGACTATAGACTGACTATAGACGAGACTATAGACTAGACTATAGACTAGACTATACTAGACTATAGACTAGACTATAGACTAGACTATAGACTAGACTATAGACTAGACTATAGACTAGACTATAGACTAGACTATAGAACTAGACTATAGACTAGACTATAGACAGACATAGACCTAGAGACTAGACTATAGACTAGACTATAGACTAGACTATAGACTAGACTATAGACTAGACTATAGACTAGACTATAGACTAGACTATAGACTAGACTATAGACTAGACTAGATAGACTAGACTATAGACTAGACTATAGACTAGACTGTAACTAACTATAGACTAGACTATAGACTAGACTATAGACTAGACTATAGACTAGACTATAGACTAGACTATAGACTAGACTATAGACTAGACTATAGACTAGACTATAGACTAGACTATAGACTAGACTATAGACTAGACTATAGACTAGACTATAGACTAGACTATAGACTATGACTATAGACTAGACTATAGACTAGACTATAGACTAGACTATAGACTAGACTATAGACTAGACTATAGACTAGACTATAGACTAGACTATAGACTAGACTATAGACTAGACTATAGACTAGACTATAGACCTAGACTTATAGACTAGACTATAGACTAGAATAGACTAGACTATAGAACTAGACTATAGACTAGACTATAGACTAGACTATAGACTAGACTATAGACTAGACTATAGACTAGACTATAGACTAGACTATAGACTAGACTATAGACTAGACTATAGACTAGACTATAGACTAGACTATAGACTAGACTATAGACTAGACTATAGACTAGACTATAGACTAGGACTATAGACTAGACTATAGACTAGACTATAGACTAGACTATAGACTAGACTATAGACTAGACTATAGACTAGACTATAGACTAGACTATAGACTAGACTATAGACTAGACTATAGACTAGACTAGACTAGATATAGACTAGACTATAGACTAGACTATAGACTAGACTATAGACTAGACTATAGACTAGACTATAGACTAGACTATAGACTAGACTATAGACTAGACTATAGACTAGACTATAGACTAGACTATAGACTAGACTATAGACTAGACTATAGACTAGACTATAGACTAGACTATAGACTAGACTATAGACTAGACTATAGACTAGACTATATACTAGACTATAGACTAGACTATAGACTAGACTGTAGACTAGACTATATACTAGACTATAGACTAGACTATAGACTAGACTATAGACTAGACTATAGACTAGACTATAGACTAGACTATAGACTAGACTATAGACTAGACTATAGACTAGACTATAGACTAGACTATAGACTAGACTATAGACTAGACTATAGACTAGACTATAGACTAGACTATAGACTAGACTATAGACTAGACTATAGACTAGACTATAGACTAGACTATAGACTAGACTATAGACTAGACTATAGACTAGACTATAGACTAGACTATAGACTAGACTATAGACTAGACTATAGACTAGACTATAGACTAGACTATAGACTAGACTATAGACTAGACTATAGACTAGACTATAGACTAGACTATAGACTAGACTATAGACTAGACTATAGACTAGACTATAGACTAGACTATAGACTAGACTATAGACTAGACTATGACTAGACTATAGACTAGACTATAGACTAGACTATAGACTAGACTATAGACTGACTATAGACTAGACTATAGACTAGACTATAGACTAGACTATAGACTAGACTATAGACTAGACTATAGACTAGACTATAGACTAGACTATAGACTAGACTATAGACTAGACTATAGACTAGACTATAGACTAGACTATAGACTAGACTATAGACTAGACTATAGACTAGACTATAGACTAGACTATAGACTAGAATAGACTAGACTATAGACTAGACTATAGACTAGACTATAGACTAGACTATAGACTAGACTATAGACTAGACTATAGACTAGACTATAGACTAGACTATAGACTAGACTATAGACTAGACTATAGACTAGACTATAGACTAGACTATAGACTAGACTATAGACTAGACTATAGACTAGACTATAGACTAGACTATAGACTAGACTAGACTAGACTATAGACTAGACTATAGACTAGACTATAGACTAGACTAGAAAAACTACACTATAAACTACACTATAAACTACACTATAAACTACACTATAAACTACACTAAAACTACACTATAAACTACACTATAAACTTCACTATAAACTACACTATAAACTACACTATAAACTACACTATAAACTACACTATAAACTACACTATAAACTACACTATGAACTACACTATAAACTACACTATAGACTAAACTATAGACTATTGTATACGAAACAAGAACTGTTTTTTACTCCCCTAATATTTATGAATATCATTTATATGGGTGTAGATTTTTTTTCTTATAAAATCCAAAATTTTTAATCAAATTTTAATTAACAAAATTTCTGAAACATTACATATCGTATCCTGAAATGAAAAAAGGCGTAACAAACAAAAAATTAAAAATCGAGTTTTTGATTGAAAATGATCACTGCATTAAAATACATGTTGATGCAAAATTTTAGAACTCTATTATTAAAAGCACCGACTTTATTGACCTGAAATTCAAAAGGGCGTAACAACAAAGTCAGAAAGTCCTGAAAAAACAACGAAATGAATAATGTCTGGCGGTACAGTTATATTAAAACGTGTTTATATATTTATGTTGTATATAATACTTGTAGGAAAATGCCGTTTTTATATCAATAAAATATTTCAAATTATTTAGGTTTTTGTCCTTTCTGTACAATTTTTAATAGTGTTGTTACGTAGTTGTTACGCCCTTTTGCATTTCATGTGACGATATGCAATATATTGTATCTATTGATTATGGAATTAAAATTAATTTAATTTATAGAATTCGTTGTATTGTTTTAGCGCAGTCTATATAAATTTATGTATAATACATTAGTTATATTAGAACAAATTGAATATTAGGTTGGGCCCAAAAAATCATGAAAACCTTAAATAAGACCCTTTTGTCTTTTGATATTGTTCATCAAATATTTACATCGGGACAAAAATTTTGAGAAATGATATCTTAGAAACTATAATATACATACACTCAATAGAACTCCCATACGTATGATTATTATTATTTCTCAATAATATTCATACCACCCACAGTACGGAAGTTACTAATTTTAATTGTGAATAATAAATAGGATTTTCAAGTTTTTTTATTTCACTAAAGCAAACATAAATCAATAATCTATAATAAACACATAATTTGTAGTTTTTCTTGTAATGTTATTAATATAATTATAATGGGTATTTCTATATATTAACTTTTCCATAGCGAATATTTTAAATTATAACAATAAACCCATACAAATATATTCTAATTCTTTTTGTATATTTTATTTTAGTTTCTAAAAATAATAAATATTTGCAAGCATAAATAATGTAATTTTAAATATTTTTTATAATTTATATTCTAAATAAAGAGCAGCATTTATATATACCATCAAAAAAGATGGAGGGTATATTTATTTTGTCATTCCATTTGTAACACATGGAAATATTTACCTAAGACCAATAAAAGTAAATATATATATTTTGGATCCTTATTGGATTCTAAAACGATGTAACTATGTTCGATCGTCTGTTAAAAACACCATAAGGTGCGAATAGAAGAAGCTAAAAGGGTTGATATTTTCAAGAAATAATGGCAGGATCGGTTCACGATTTCATCTGGCACTTGTGGGTGCATAATTCACTCTTCCTCTATATAAGATTCTCTCAATGTGTTTTAACGCTCATAAGTGTCTCTAAAATGTCGGTGTAACAATGAAATTCGAAGAATGTTTTCTATGAACCGAAACCAATATTTATGAAATCTAACTTTATGAGAATTGAACCATACGTAGGGTAACTACAGTTAAAAAGTCATTCCAAAAGTTCATTTCCATGATAGAATTATTGTAGAATTCGTTAAATTTGGTAGAGTTTGCTCCATAATTGACTCAATAGCTCAAAATCCTGACGTTCATATTAATCTATTGATAAAGGTGCATACGGGCACTTTCCGAAATTAACTGCATCTTTTCGACATATGATTTGATTGTAAGTATATAAGGTTCGGTATAGTCTTATATAACACTCTTACTAGTTTCAGTTACTTTTGTATAATAACTATACAAAATATCTTCTTAAGAAAGTTAAAAGGGACTTATAAGAAATTTGAAAGAAAAATGTTAAGTGATGGAAAAAAATCTCGAAAAGAGCTTTCTCTTGTATCTACTAAAAACAGGCGAAGAAAAATAGATTTTTCTAATTAAAATAGGAATTTATATTTAAGAAGTGAAACTTTTTTGTTGTAGCTTTTTGAAAGATTTACATATTCACAACAGTAATGCTTGAAACTGTTTACACCCATGTTTTTAATACTGAAAGATATGTACTTATGTAAGTACATACATGTGAACTACATATAATAAAATTTATTTTTGTTTGTAATATTTCACAATAATATCCTATCAAAACTTATCATATGGTATTTATATGTATTTATAAAGTGTTATGCTCTGTTTGTGATATTCTAGGAAAAACAAGTTTTAACGAATTTCACATACACCTTATAATATTTTTTCTTTAGATAAAATATTTTTCTTAAACAAATCTTTTTCCATAGAAATAAACTGAAAAAAACAATGATTTTAGAACAAAATACTTTTCGAAAATATTTTTTAGCAAATAGCTTTATTTGTAGAAATAAATATACATATATACATACGTGTTTATTATTTTTTGTAAAAGTGAAAACTAATTTTTTTGAAACTTTGTTTCGAACCTCATGTAGAGTACTCAGAGGCTAAAATATATTATTTACAACTACAAGAACATATTGGTAAGCAAGGGAAATGTAAAAAAATTGTTATTTTCTACATACCATAAATGTATGCTTTCTTTCTGTGTTCTATAATAATATATTAGGGTTATAACTTTTATAAAATTTTTAACAATTTCAAATCGACCTTATTTATTCTACTAGAGTATGTTGAAAAAATATGTCACTTTTTCCTGAGTGTTTAAATAGTTTCGGGCCAAATGTTTTAAAGTTTTCGATATCTACTCCAAACAAAATTTTATTTTTTTGAAACAAAATCGAAATTTTTTGATATAAAGAAGTGTAATTGTTTGATTCAGGGCATTTACACTGATAACAAGTGAGAGTGTTATATTTAGCTGCGCTGAATCTCATATACCCACCATCAAACCCTATGCCGTATTTGGAATATGGGAAAACAAAATATTTTGGTTCAATTTTTAAACCGTGAGCGTATGCGTAATTCTCTGAAGAGGACCTTATATGCGTCAATTATGAACCGATAATCATAAAATTTTCTACATATATTTTGTTTTGTATAGAACTTGTTTATGTCAAATTTCATTCGTATACTCGTATTTTTAAACAAGAAAAACTCGTATTTTAATAACCAAAATTTTTTCCTGAAGTGAACCTTTTATAGGGGCTAGGGACAGTTATAGATCAGTCCTCATTAAATTCGGAATGAAGAATTATGTTTATGTTAACTTGTTTATGTCGATATTCATCGCTGTACTAGTAATTTACTGAATCCTTCTCATCAAATTTTCTGAAGACGGCCTTATATGAGGGGTACGGTCAATTATTGACCTATCATAACTTTTTATATCTTACACCACCATATTTGTATTATACGTTTGTGCTGATGTTTGTAACGCACAAAACTATTGTTGCTACACCCATCTGAGCCGATTAAGCCATCTCCGTCCGTCTGTCCGGCTGGCTGGCTGTCCATGTTAAACTTGTGCGCAAGGTACAGGTCGCAATTTTCAAGATATTTTGATGAAATATGGACCTTACGTATATTTCATTCCAACGAAAAAGCCTATTGAAAATGGTTGAAATCAGTCCATTATTTCACCTAACCCCCATACAACTCTACCCCCCGAAAAGGGCTTTTGAGTTCATAATTATGTTAAATATTGTAGTATATCTACAAAAATCGGCAAAACTTAGTTCTATATACGTCTTAATAATTCTACCGATTTTCGTAATTATCGGGCTTTATTTGACAATAGCCGCCATACAAAGTCCCCTTCAGAAAATGACTTGAAGGTCAATAATTTAATTTAATAAACACTAATGTAAACGTAAAGCCATGTACCAAAATTTATAAAGATAGGCCCATATTTACCGTTGCCTCCATATAACCCCTCTTTTAGAAAAACACTTTTTCCAACAAATTCTTAAAATATTTCGGAATTAAGGTAAACAACAACTTAAATGCTTTGTTATTAAAATAATCCACAAATACTCTGTGGTGTAGGGTATCATATGGTCGGCTATGCCCGACTATACTTTCCTACTTGTTATAGACTGATTTTGATTCATATAAAACTTGTTTGCATTGAATATCATCGCTGTACTGAAGGGGGCTTATACGGGAGTTAGGGTGAGTTACCGACACATTCTGCATGAAATTCGGTAGTAAGGCTAACGTTCCTATATCGAATTTCATAACTCGTATTTTTAAGCCAGTAATGATCGTTTAAGTAATTTTCCGAAGGGGACCATATATGGGGGGTAAGGTCAATTTTGAACCGATCCTCATTAAATTTGATAGAGAGATTTTGGATTTTGCCCGTTTTCAATTGTAAACAAACCTTACCTATAGAGAATATTTGTGAAAATTTCAATCCTCTAGCTTATTCCGTTCGGACTCTATCGTGTTTTCAACAGACAGACAGACAGACGGACGGATGTGGCTAGATCGTGTTAGAATTTAATAAGGACCCAGAATATATATACTCTTGTGGGTATCTCTTCTTGTTTTTTTGATGGTGGGTATAAAAAGCAACAAAATGGGCTGCGGGCTCTCTTCCGACTTTCCGCGGAAGATTTTCGCATTAAATCGACTTCAGAAAAAGGTTTTCGTTATCAGATTACTACTAGCTAACACGTCGTAATACAGTCTAATTTTGGTTATAACCCTTATATACATACTTATATAAATAATATTATGCAATTAAGTATTGAAATAGAAATATGGAAATATTTTTGTTGGTTATTTTTTTTTTTTTTCCAAATAGAGACATATAAGATACGATTAAATGCTATAACACTTTTTCTACAGTAATTACATTATGTTAAGGAACTATACATGAAGTTGTGGAAAATATAAAAATCTGGAAATAAGAACATTTAATCATATTATCTGTGTCCTTGTGGTACTTTTTAGTTTTATGTCTAGAGCAGTATTTTAAAGTAAATTTGTTTGTAGTTATTTTTTTTTTTGTTGATATCCAGAAAATTTTCTAACTTATTTAAGGTAGAAGATATTTTATATATTTTTGTATTAAATTTTATTTTCTATATTTATAGGATATGAAAAATATTTATTTTCAAGTATAATTTTTCTTGTAAATTAAACTTTAATCTGAAATGATTGAAAGCAATAGATTTAGGACATTTGGGAAATATAAATAATTCGAAAGATTAAAATATAAATTATAATTTTAACATTTATTAGGGTGGTGGGCGTTGGCACAAAACAAAGATTAATATAGATCCTAATAACTTGGGAGCGGGTATGTTATTCTAGTGAATACTGAAAAAGTTTTTACCACAATTTTGAGAAAATTGTATACATCTTTCGTATTTAATACAAGCACAAACTGAAATTAGTTAAATCTCAACATAATGTTACATAGACTTTCAAAAATTTTCCTCCGAAATATCGTTTAAGTAAACGCAAAAGATATTCTAGTTATGCTGCCTTTTGTAATTAAATTTAACACAAAATTGTTGGAAAAGTTTGTTAAAAAATTAGACCCTAAGGTTATCTTAGCGCATTCCCTTCAAAAATGAAAAAATACCTTTTACATATCACCAAAAAGATTTAACAGTATATGTCTAAAGTCAACAGCCTTAAAATAAATATACAAAATAAAATTTAATTTTTTACCCTTAAAATTTTAGCAAATTTAAAACATTTCTCAGGTTACCTTTGAGTTTTTATTTCGACATTTCTACACAAAATTGCACTAAATAAATCATTATATTATTCTCAGGATAACAAAATAAACAACAGACATTTCTCCCATCCCCCCCTTCTCAAAAAAAAAAGAAATACTGTTGGTTTGTATTTATATACTCAGTGGCTTAATATACCAACTAAGTTGTAAAATCCTTTAGATTATTTCTGCTATTTATTTACTTGGTTTTTTATGCCTTTTTTCACTTTTGAGCCAACAAATTTACATGGCTGATTATTTGATCAACCTTTTAGGATAACAAAGTTTTTAAATTAAAAAAAAAAAAAAAACATAACAAACGTTTGTAAGTACCTTATGTATGAATGCTTGGATGTGTGAAAGGAAAATATGTTAAACAAATTACCAACACTGAGTATTTTACACTTTTTCCCTAAAATTGTGGTAAAATATACACCTACAAATGTAAACAAACAAACATACATACATATAAACTAATAATGATCTTAAATAATCCTTCAACTAAAGACAAAATACAACAATAGTTATAAATAAAAAAAAAAACACAACCCATATATACTCACAAGTTTACCTACATAGACACATATACTCATACATATGTTTAGTACATGTGTATACTCCCTACAAACATTTTCTATTGCGGAAGTTACCCGTGTGAAACTTCCAAACGTGCTAAAAGCTCGCCAGCGATGTTGCGGAAGTATAAGAATTCTTGTCACCAGTCGGGAAGAACTGATGCCGAGCTGGGGAACGTCTAAGAGTAACGTGGAAGATACTTCTGGAAGACCCGCAGAAGAAACTTCTAGATGACTCTTGGAAGTAAGGTATTGCCAAAGACTCTTCTAGATGTAACTAGGAAGTCACTTCTTCAAGTGATTACTTGGTATCATCTAGAAGTGTTCCTATCTTATCTTCTAGAAGATGAATTTTCTCTTCTTCTAGAAGAAGAGTATTCTCGTCTTCTAGAAGATGAGTTTTCTCTTCTTCTAGAAGATGAGTATTCTCGTCTTTCAGAAGATGAGTTTTCTCTTCTTCTATTTGTATACTCACCAAAATAAAATCTATAAAAATAAATCTAAATAAAATGAAATTTTATAGTTTTTATTGAAATAATTAAAATTAAAATAATAGAAAAAATAATTGATTTAACAAAAAAAGTAATATATGTACATTAGACCGACTCACAAAAAATGGTGCTTCAGTTACCCCCTCAAAATATTCGCTGTTATGTAATATGATGTTACCCAAAATATTTTCGGTTAAGTGTTGTCCATTCGTGAGCTGGACAGTTTTAAAGAAAATATCGTATGGGAACACGATTCTTCATGTTAAATAATATATTTTAACACAGCTTCAAAAAATCTTTGTTATGTTTTATAATGGTTCCCAAAATATTTCTAGTCTCTCGATGGCCGTTCGTGAGCTGAACTGGTTACAAAAAAGTCCCTTTTTAGTTATTTTGTTTTAAATTATACAGTATTTCTTAAACAATATATATAGTATGTGGTATCAGTTGAAAGGTTTTTTGAAGCCAAGTCTAGTGGTGCGCAAAATTAGCAAAATTGTGCATACATTTTATTTTTCTTAGTGAAAAACCTAACAATTTTAAATATTTTGGAATATGACAATTATAAGCAGACGGTTATTTATGATTAATACATCATTGGACGCGGCTTTAAAATATCTTTTAAACGATACCCCGTATTGGATATTTTGTTTCAAAACAAACAAAAATTTAAAAAAAATAATTCCAAAATACCTTTTTTTAATTTGGTCCAGCTCACGAACGGTCATCCCTAGATTTAAAATATTTTGGGAATCATCATAAAACAAAGCAAGGAACATTTTGAGAGGGGTAACAAAAACACGTTTTTGCTTTCCATACAGAGTGAGTCGGTCTAATGTACATATGTATCAAAAATTTAGAATAATTACCTTATAATAAGATAATTTTCAGGAAATCTGTATTAATATTCCAACTGCTGACTGGTATACTTCCAAAAATTGTAAAACGTTGGACTCTAAAATATTTTTGTAATTCTTCATAAATTTTATGATCAATCCATCAAATTGTAAGAGTTATATTTTGGAACGCATTAATCCTTCAACAAAATAAATAAAAATAATGTTATAATTAATATTGAATATACATACTTTTGTATTTATTGAAATTACCTCTTATACTTTAGGAAGCAATAAAATAGGATTCTCTTATGTCCAATACATTTACCACCAAAGTTTAAACTGTCAGATCCATTTTTTACATTTTCTGCAAATAATCGACATTTTTAATGGAACCGCGTGATGAAATAAGACATATATAACTTACCAGATCCCTTTTTTATATTTTAATTCGGTTAGAAGTATTTTAATAGGGGGTACAATATTAGCTACTGCTTTCTAAAAAAAAAAAATAAAAAAAATTAAAATTAATTAATTAATTTATTTATTGTTTTGAATCAATAAAAACCTTTCCTTTCATGAACATTTTTTAAATAACTTGGAATTAAACGTCTATAAAGATCTGAAATTACTAATACCCCCATTTACACATACACGAAATCTAGTAGATTTCATTTAAAATCTTTTTCCAAATCTAGTCCGTTTACACTTACTATTCTTGACATTTAAGAAGATTTCATTTTTTCTAATATTTCTTGAAAAAGTGTGTGATATGAAAAATAAGAAGGAAAAATGGGATATTTATCAAAATTCCATTTAAAATAAAAAAATAGATATTTAAATATAACATTACCTTTTATTTTAGATTAACTTTTCATTCATGTTTTTCAATTTATAAAAATTTTGTCGACATTTTATTTTTTTGTTTGATTTGTTTTCCTCTTTTTTCTTGTGTAGTGTCGTATTTTTTAGTATTTTTAGGAAAAAAACAGAGTTGCATCACTAAAAACTATTAGATTTTGAGTAGATTTTAACGAAATCTAATTACGAAGTAGATTTTGTTTTGTATGGGAAATCTAGTTAAAATCAAGTAGATTTGGCTCGAAATCTCATAAGTACTAGATTTCGTGTATGTGTAAATGGGGTATAAGTCATGGATTATTTTTAAAATTATTTGCAGTCACTAACGATAGAAACACCTTAACGACCCTAAACGGGATATTGCTTTTAACACTTACTGCAATACTATTTTTTGTTCGCTCTCTTCTAATTAAGGAGTTATACACTTTCAAAAACTTAAGAATATTAATATCATATAAAGGTCATAGAAAGACCTGGTGTTAATAACTAAAAAAGTACCTATAATTAGAATAATTAAATCCAAAGCTATATGAAAATTAATAAAATTGTATTTATTTAAAAAAGGTGGGTTTAAAAATATCTGATTTCAATATTAAATATCTTATATGGGCAATTTCGTGTCGAGTGACCCAAGTCAAAAAATAATTTATGTATAAAACAGTAGTATTAATTTCAATATAATGATTCCAGATAGCGTTTGAATACTTTAAGTAAAAATTTTAATGTATTTTGTTTTTGTTACGATAATGAAATACAAATAAAATTTTAGCTCAAAGTGATCATACGTAATCTAGAAACAGGACCTAAACGCGCTAATAGTTTAAAAAATATTGAAAGATAAGATTTAACTCAAATAAATCTAAATAGGTTAAAAATGCAATGTTCATCAAATGAAAGCCGAAACGTACAACTTGAAAAAGTCTTTAAATGCTTATAACTCCTAAACCAATTAAGATATTAGACTTCGTTTAAAAATAATGGAAATGGAAGCCGTTTAGAGTTGTTAACTTATTCCTAAAATAGTATTTTAATGTAAAATATGACAACTTACTTTTTAATTTAATTTATATAATCCTTGAAGATAATTACTTTTTGGTATATATTTAATAAACTTCGCCAATTAACAAAACCTTATTAAATGTTTATTAACAGTTGACTTTTAACACAACACTGTCATATTGTTTTTTATTACTTAAGATTCACATATTAATTACACTATTTTTCTATGAACATTAAATTCAATAACTCATTTAAGTTTAACAATGAATAATTAAAACTAAACATGACTGGACAAAACACAAAACATCACTGAACTTAGCAAAATTTCTGCATTATT